>NW_026735580.1:0-115964 GCF_949786415.1 Peromyscus eremicus | reverse complement strand
GACAAGAACAGTAGATCCTCTTCTGTCCAATACACTGTACTTGCTGGGAACAGACACGAGTACTATTTGCACTGTGTATGGCAATGGTAGCACAATAGTGACTCTTCTTACCAGAAAACAACTCTTGCTCGTAGGACCAGAAACTGCATGTGATTCAACTCCATTTAGGACTGGGAAACAAACGCCAGCTCGCCTTACAAGAAACACACTCTGCTTTTGAATAAAGAGCACTCTTCTACTCTACTGTGTTTCCTATAGGTCCAGAACAGTGAGCTTGCTCAGAACAAAAGAACTGTGCTTCCTACACACACGGGCCATATCTACTTCAACTCTGCTTAGGAAACAGACAAGAACAGGAGCTCTTCTTCTGTCCAATACTCTGTACTTGCTGGGAACAGACGCCAGTGCTATTTGCGCTGTGTATGGAAATGGGAGCACAATAGTGACTTCCTTACCAGAAAACAACTCTTGCTCGTAGGACCAGTAACTGCATGTGATTTAACTCCATTTAGGACTGGGAAACAAAGGCTAGCTCGCCTTACAAGAAACACACTCTGCTTTTGAGAAAAGAGCACTCTTCTACTCTAAAGTGTTTCCTATAGGGCCAGAACAGTGAGCTTGCTGAGAACAAAAGAACTGTGCTTCCTACACACACGGGCCATATCTAGTTCAACTCTGCTTAGGAAACTAACAAGAACAGTAGCTCCTCTTCAGTCCGATACACTGTAATAGCTGGGAACACACGCGAGTGCTATTTGCACTGTGTATGTCAATGAGAGCGCAGTAGTGACTTTCCTTATCAGAAAACAACTCTTGCTCGTAGGAACAGAAACTGCATGTGATTCAACTCCATTTAGGACTGGGAAACAAATGCTAGCTCGCCTTACATGAAACACACACTGCTTTTGAGAAAAGAGCACTCTTCTACTCTACTGTGTTTCCTATGGGGTCCGAAAAGTGAGCTTGCTCAGAACAAAAGAACTGTGCTTCCTACACACACGGGCCATATCTAGTTCAACTCTGCTTAGGAAACTGACATGAACAGTAGATCCTCTTCAGTCCAATACACTGTACTTGCTGGGAACAGATGCAAGTGCTATTTGCACTGTGTATGGCAATGGGAGTGCAATAGTGACTCTTCTTACCAGAAAAAAACTCTTGCTCGTAGGACCAAAAACTGCATGTGTCTCAACTCCATTTAGGACTGGGAAAGAAACGCTAGCTGTCCTTACAGGAAAAACACTCTGCTTTTGAGAAAAGAGCACTCTTCTAATATACTGTGTTTCCTACATGGAAATAACAGTGAGCTTGCTCAGAACAAAGAACTGCGCTTCCTACACACATGGGCGTATCTAGTTCAATTCTGCTTAGGAACCTGACAAGAACAGTAGATCCTCTTCAGTCCAATACACTGTACATGCTGGGAACAGACGCCAGTGCTATTTGCCCTGTGTAAAACAATGGGAGCACAATAGTGACTCTTCTTACCAGAAAACCACTCTTGCTCGTAGGAACAGAAACTGCATGTGACTCAACTCCATTTAGGACTGGGAAACAAACGCCAGCTCGCCTTACAAGAAACACACTCTGCTTTAGAGAAAAGAGCACTCTTCTACTCTACTGTGTTTCCTATAGGGCAAGAACAGTGAGCTTGCTCAGAACAAAGGAACTGTGCTTCCTACACACACGGCCATATCTAGTTCAACTCTGCCTAGGAACCTGACAAGAACAGTAGATCCTCTTCAGTCCAATACACTGTACATGCTGGGAACAGACGCCAGCGCTATTTGCCCTGTGTATGACAATGGGAGCACAATAGTGACTCTTCGTACCAGAAAACAACTCTTGCTTATAGGACCAGAAACTGCATGTGATTCAACTCCATTTAGGACTGGGAAACAAACGATAGCTCGTTTTACAAGAAACACACTCTGCTTTTGAGAAAAGAGCACTCTTCTACTCTACAGTGTTTCCTATCGGGCCAGAACAGTGAGCTTGCTGAGAACAAAAGAACTGTGCTTCCTACACACACGGACCATATCTAGTTCAACTCTGCTTAGGAAACTGACAAAAACAGTAGCTCCTATTCAGTCCAATACACTGTACTTGCGGGGAACAGACGCGAGTGCTATTTGCACTGTGTATGGCAATTGGAGCGCAATGGTGACTCTTCTTACCAGAAAACAACTCTTGCTCGTAGGACCAAAAACTGCATGTGACGCAACTCCATTTAGGACTGGGAAACAAACGCGAGCTCGCCTTACAAGAAACACACTCTGCTTTTGAGAAAAGAGCACTCTTCTACTCAACTGTGTTTCCTATAGGACCAAAACAGTGAGCTTGCTCAGAACAAAAGAACTGTGCTTCCTACACACACGGTCATATCTAGTTCAATTCTGCTTAGGAAACTGACAATAATAGTAGATCCTCTTCAGTCCAATACACTGTACTTGCTGGGAACAGACGCGAGTGCTATTTGCCCTGTGTAATACAATGGGAGCGCAATAGTGACTCTTCTTACCAGAAAACAACTCTTGCTCATAGGACCAGAAACTGCATGTGATTCAACTCCATTTAGGACTGGGAAACAAATGCTAGCTCGCCTTACATGAAACACACTCTGCTTTTGAGAAAAGAGCACTCTTCTACCCTACTGAGTTTCCTATGGGGTCCAAACAGTGAGCTTGCTCAGAACAAAAGAACTGTGCTTCCTACACACAAGGGCCATATCTAGTTCAACTCTGCTTAAAAAACTGACAAGAACAGTAGATCCTCCTCAGTCCAATACACTGTACTTGCTGGGAACAGATGCAAGTGCTATTTGCACTGTGTATGGCAATTAGAGAGCAATAGTGACTCTTCTTACCAGAATAAAACTCTTGCTCATAGGACCAAAAACTGCATGTGTCTCAATACATTTAGGACTGGGAAAGAAATGCTAGCTCGCCTTACAAGAAAAACTCTGTGCTTTTGACAAAAGAGCATTCTTCTACTATACTGTGTTTCCTATAGGGCCAGATGAGTGAGCTTCCTCAGAACAAAAGAACTGTGCTTCCTGCACACAGGGGCCATATCTATTCAATTCTGCTTAGGAAACTGACAAGAACAGTAGATCCTCTTCAGCCCAATACACTGTACATGCTGGGAACAGACACCAGTACTATTTGCCCTGTGTATGACAATGGGAGCACAATAGTGACTGTTCTTACCAGAAAACAACTCTTGTTCCTAGGACCAGAAACTGCATGTGACTCAACTCCATTTAGGACTGGGAAACAAACACTTGTTCGCCTTACAACAAACACACCCTGCTTTTGTGAAAAGAGCACTCTTCTACTCTACTGTGTTTCCTATGTGGTCAAAACAGTGAGCTTGCTCAGAACAAAAGAACTGAGCTTCCTACACACACGGGCCATATCTCGTTCAACTCTGCTTAGGAAACTGACAACAACAGTAGCTACTCTTCAGTCCGATACACTGTACTTGCTGGGAACAGACGCGAGTGCTATTTGCTCTGTGCATGGCAATGGGAGCACAATAGTGACTCTTCTTACCAGAAAAAAACTCTTGCTCATAGGACCAGAAACTGCATGAGATTCAACTCCATTTAGGACTGGGAAACAAACGCTAGCTCGCATTACAAGAAACACACTCTGCTTTTGAGAAAAGAGCCCTCTTATACTCTAAAGTGTTTCCTATAGGGCCAGAACAGTGAGCTTGCTCAGAAAAAAAAAACTGTGCTTCCTACACACACGGGCCATATCTAGTTCAACTCTGCTTAGGAAAGTGACAAAAACAGTAGCTCCTCTTCAGTCCGGTACACTGTACTAGCTGGGAACACACGCGAGTGCTATTTGCACTGTGTACGGCAATGGGAGCGCCATAGTGACTTTCCTTAAAAGAAAACAACTCTTGCTCGTAGGACCAGAAACTGCATGAGATTCAACTCCATTTAGGACTGGGAAACAAACGCTAGCTCGCATTACAAGAAACACACTCTGCTTTTGAGAAAAGAGCCCTCTTATTCTCTAAAGTGTTTCCTGTAGGGCCAGAACACTGATCTTGCTCAGAAAAAAAATACTGTGCTTCCTACACACACGGGCCATATCTAGTTCAACTCTGCTTAGGAAACTGACAAAAACATTAACTCCTCTTCAGTACGATACCCTGTACTAGCTGGGAACACACGCGAGTGCTATTTGCACTGTGTATGGCAATGGGAGCGCAATAGTGACTTTTCTTACCAGAAAACAACTCTTGCTCGTAGGACCAGAAACTGCATGTGATTCAACTCTATTTAGGACTGGGAAACAAATGCTAGCTCGCCTTACATGAAACACACTCTGCTTTTGAGAAAAGAGCACTCTTCTACAATACTGTGTTTCCTATGGGTCCGAACAGTGAGCTTGCTCAGAACAAAAGAACTGTGCTTCCTACACACACGGGCCATATCTAGTTCAACTCTGCTTAGGAAACTGACAAGAACAGTAGCTCCTCTTCAGTCCAATTCACTGTACATGCTAGGAACAGAAGCCAGGACTATTTGCTCTGTGTATGACAATGGGAGCGCAATAGGGACTCTTCTCACCAGAAAACAACTCTTGCTCGTAGGACCAGAAACTGCATGTGATTCAACTCCATTTAGGACTGGGAAACAAATGCTAGCTCGCCTTACATGAAACACACTCTGCTTTTGAGAAAAGAGTACTCTTCTACTCTACTGAGTCTCCTATGGGATCTGAACAGTGAGCTTGCTCAGAACAAAAGAACTGTGCTTCCTACACACACGGGCCATATCTACTTCAACTCTGCTTAGGAAACTGACAAGAACAGTAGATCCTCTTCAGTCCAATACACTGTACTTGCTGGGAACAGATGCAAGTGCTATTTGCACTGTGTATGGCAATGGGAGCTCAATAGTGATTCTTCTTACCAGAAAAAAACTCTTGCTCGTAGGACCAAAAACTGCATGTGTCTCAGCTCCATTTAGGACTGGGAAAGAAACACAAGCTCGACTTACAAGAAAAACACTCTGCTTTTGACAAAAGAGCATTCTTCTACTATACTGTGTTTCCTATAGGGCCTGAAGAGTGAGCTTCCTCAGAACAAAATAACTGTGCTTCCTGCACACAGGGGCCATATCTATTCAATTCTGCTTAGGAAACTGACAAGAACAGTAGATCCTCTTCAGTCCAATACACTGTACATGCTGGGAACAGACGCCAGTACTATTTGCCCTGTGTATGACAATGGGAGCGCAATAGTGACTCTTCTTACCAGAAAACAACTCTTGTTCCTAGGACCAGAAACTGCATGTGATTCAACTCCATTTAGGACAGGGAAACAAACGCTAGCTCACCTTACAAGAAAAACACTCTGCTTTTGAGAAAAGAGCACTCTTCTACTCTACTGTGTTTCCTATAGTGCCAGAACAGTGAGCTTGATCAGAACAAAAGAAATGTGCTTCCTTCACACGGGTCATATCTAGTTCAACTCTGCTTAGGAAACTGACAAGAACAGTAGCTCCTCTTCAGTCCGATGCACTGTACTTGCTGCGAATGGACCGAGTGCTATTTGCTCTATGTATGGCAATGATAGCGCAATAGTGTCTTTTTTTACCAGAAACCAATTCTTAATCGTAGGACCAGAAACTGCATGTGATTCAACTCCATTTAGGACTGGGAAACAAATGCTAGCTCGCCTTACAAGAAACACACTCTGCTTTTGAGAAAAGAGCACTCTTCTACTCTACTGTGTTTTCTATAGGGCCAGAACAGTGAGCTTGCTCAGAACAAAAGAACTGTGCTTCCTACAAACACGGCCATATGTAGTTCAATTCTGCTTAGGAACCTGACATGAAGAGTAGATCCTCTTCAGTGCAATACAGTGTACTTGCTGGGAACAGACAACAGTGCTATTTATCCTGTGTATGGCAATGGCAGCACAATAGTGACTCTTCTTACCAGAACCCAACTCTTGCTCGTAGGACCAGAAACTGCATGGGATTCAACTCCATTTAGGACTGGGAAACAAATGCTAGCTCGCCTTCCAAGAAACACCCTCTGCTTTTGAGAAAAGAGCACTCTTCTACTCTACTGTGTTTCCTGTAGGGCCAGAACAGTGAGCTTGCTCAGAACAAAAGAACTGTGCTTCCTCCACACACGGCCATATCTAGTTCAATTCTGATTAGGAACCTGACAAGAACAGTAGATCCTCTTCAGTCCGATGCACTGTACTTGGTGGGAACAGACGCCAGTGCTATTTGTCCTGTGTATGGCAATGGCAGCGCAATAGTGACTATTCTTACCATAAAACAACTCTTGCTCGTAGGACCAGAAACTGCATGTGATTCAACTCCATTTAGGACTGGGAAACAAATGCTAGCTCGCCTTACAAGAAACACAATCTGCTTTAGAGAAAAGAGCACTCCTCTACTCTACTGTGTTTCCTATGGGGTCCGAACAGTGAGCTTGCTCAGAACAAAAAAACTGTGATTCCTACACACACGGCCATATCTAGTTCAAGTCTGCTTATAAACCTGACAAGAACAGTAGATCCTCTTCAGTCCAATACACTGTACTTCCTGGGAACAGACGCCAGTGCTAATTGTCTTTTGTATGGCAATGGCAGTGCAATAGTGACTCTTCTTACCAGAAAACAACTCTTGCTTGTAGGACCCAAAACTGCATGTGATTCAACTCCATTTAGGACTGGGAAACAAACACTAGCTCGCCTTACAAGAAACACATTCTGCATTTGAGAAAAGAGCACTCTTCTACTCTACTGTGTTTCCAATGGGGTCGAAACAGTGAGCTTGCTCAGAACAGAAAACTTTGCTTCCTACACACGGACCATATCTAGTTCAACTCTGCTTAGGAAACTGACAAGAACAGTAGCTCCTCTTCAGTCCGATACACTGTAATTGCTGGGAACAGACGTGAGTGCTATTTGCACTGTGTATGGCAATGGGAGCGCAATAGTGATTTTCCTTACCAGAAAACAACTCTTGCTCGTAGGACCAGAAACTGCATGTGATTCAACTCCATTTAGGACTGGGAAACAAACACCTGCTCGCCTTACAAGAAACACACCCTGCTTTTGAGAAAAGAGCACTCTTCTACTCTACTGTGTTTCCTATGTGGTCAAAACAGTGAGCTTGCTCAAAACAAAAGAACTGAGCTTCCTACACACACGGGCCATATCTCGTTCAACTCTGCTTAGGAAACTGACAAGAACAGTAGCTCCTCTTCCTTCCAATACACTGTACTTGCTGGGAACAGACGCGAGTGCTATTTGCACTGTGTATGGCAATGGGAGCACAATAGTGACTCTTCTTACCAGAAAACAACTCTTGCTCGTAGGACCAGAAACTGCATGTGATTCAACTCCATTTAGGACTGAGAAACAAACGCTAGCTCGCATTACAAGAAACACACTCTGCTTTTGAGAAAAGAGCCCTCTTATACTCTAAAGTGTTTCCTCTAGGGCCAGAACAGTGAGCTTGCTCAGAAAAAAAAAACTGTGCTTCCTAAACACACGGGCCATATCTAGTTCAACTCTGCTTAGGGAACTGACAAAAACAGTAGCTCCTCTTCAGTCTGATACACTGTAATAGCTGGGAACACACGTGAGTGCTATTTGCACTGTGTATGGCAATGGGAGCACCATAGTGACTTTCCTTACCAGAAAACAATTCTTGCTCGTAGGACCAGAAACTGCATGTGATTCAACTCCATTTAGGTCTGGGAAACAAATGCTAGCTCGCCTTAAATGAAACACACTCTGCTTTTGAGAAAAGAGCACTCTTCTACTCTACTGTGTTTCCTATGGGGTTCGAAAAGTGAGCTTGCTCAGAACAAAAGAACTGTGCTTCCTACACACACGGGCCATATCTATTTCAACTCTGCTTAGGAAACTGACATGAACAGTAGATCCTCTTCAGTCCAATACACTGTACTTGCTGGGAACAGATGCAAGTGCTATTTGCACTGTGTATGGCAATGGGAGTGCAATAGTGACTCTTCTTACCAGAAAACAACTCTTGCTCGTAGGACCAGAAACTGCATGTGATTCAACTCCATTTAGGACTGGGAAACAAATGCTAGCTCGCCTTACATGAAACACACTCTGCTTTTGAGAAAAGAGCACTCTTCTACTCTACTGTGTTTCCTATGGGGTCCAAACAGTGAGCTTGCTCAGAACAAAAGAACTGTGCTTCCTACACACGGACCATATCTAGTTCAACTTTGCTTAGGGAACTGACAGTACAGTAGCTCCTATTCAGTCCAATACACTGTACTTCCTGGGAACAGACGCGAGTGCTATTTGTAATGTGTATGGTAATGGGAGCGCAATAGTGACTTTCCTTACCAGAAAACAACTCTTGCTTGTAGGACCAGAAACTGCATGTGATTCAACTCCATTTAGGACTAGGAAACAAACGCTAGCTCGCCTTACAAGAAATACACTCTGCTTTTGAGAAAAGAGCACCTCTGTGGGATGTATGGCAAATGTGTTGCTAATTAATCAATAAAACACTGATTGGCCATTGGCTAGGCAGGAAGTGTAGGCGGGGCAAGGAGGAGAATAAAGCAGGGAAGTGGAAGGCTGAGAGAGAGACACTGCCAGCCGCCATCAGGACAAGGAAGATGTAAGGTACCAGTAAGCCATGAGCCATGTGGCAAAGTAAAAATTAATAGAAATCTGCTAAATATAAGAGTAAGAGCTAGACAATAACAGGCCTTAGCTAATGGCCAAGCAGTTTAAATAATGTAAGAGTCTTTGTGTTTATTTTATAAGTGGGCTCTGAGACTGGCGGGTCTTGGTGGTGGGAGCTGGAGAGAAATTCTCCAGCAACAAATGGCATCCAATGTGTTGGCAAGAGTTTCCACCTAAAAACTGAGAAAAAAGATTCTAAAACGGAGCTAAAAACAGCTCCTAGTTGTCTCTTTCAAGCTAGTGGCAGCCTGCGTGTTTGAGCTACTATGGCGGGTTCCTGGCGTGCATGCTTGACCTGCAGTATGGCGGGAATGAGGCCTCTGCAAGTGGCACATTAAGCTGTGTGGTGGATTTAGCCTTTGCTAGTACAAAACAAAACAAAACAAAAAAAAGAGATTTCTGGGCTACACGCTGCTTTGATAGAAGCAGAGACCCACTATTTCTGAGAGTTGATGGCTCCCAGAGCTGGCGGAAAACGTAGCCATGTTGGGAATCTGAGGTGGGCGGAGCCAGCAGCCACAGCTGCTGCAGTTTAAAGCAATAGATTCACAATAAGACAGATTCAGATGTAATAGTTTACAATGTGTGTAAAAGATACGTCGGCTTGAAAGAGACAAAAAAGGTGATATATAGATTTATAGAAACAAATACATAGTTTTAAAAAATAAAGTCATTAAACAGACAGTAAAGGTAGTATAAAAAATAAGCCACGTAAAAATAAATATTACACAGAGAATCTGGATTGTGTTGTCGTTGGGACTTTTAACTGCAGAAAAACATTTGATTGTAAAAGCTGTAGAGTTATGCCAAAATGTATATTTTAAAGATACCTTGACTTCAAAATTTGGATGTAAGGATATGTTGTTTTGGAAAAGAGTCTCTTTTGTTTCCACAGAAAGACAGAGGCTATGGATTTGTTCAAGATTAAGATACATCAGGTTTGACCAGCCAAGACCCCCTGAAGGTCTCCTATGACACCATGGCCCAGATGATCCAACATCCATAATGGTTTAAAGGCATCTGGCTCAGACGATACAGCCTCATGGACTATTCCATAATTCTAAAGTTTTTTTTGTTTCCCCACAAGATACAGCGCCCCCTTCCAGCAGGAAGTAGTAAGAGAAGCTACGCCCAAATTGCCAAATTATATGTAATTTTACTTTGTTAAGGTTAAAACCTTCCTTTTTGAAAAAAAAAGGGGGAAGTGCTGTGGGATGTATGGCAAATGTGTTGCTAATTAATCAATAAAACACTGATTGGCCGTTGGCTAGGCAGGAAGTGTAGGCGGGGCAAGGAGGAGAATAAAGCGGGGAAGTGGAAGGCTGAGAGAGAGACACTGCCAGCCGCCATCAGGACAAGGAAGATGTAAGGTACCAGTAAGCCATGAGCCATGTGGCAAAGTAAAGATTAATAGAAATGGGCTAAATATAAGAGTAAGAGCTAGACAATAACAGGCCTGAGCTAATGGCCAAGCAGTTTAAATAATGTAAGAGTCTTTGTGTTTATTTTATAAGTGGGCTCTGAGACTGGCGGGACTTGGTGGTGGGAGCTGGAGAGAAATTCTACAGCAACAGAGCACTCTTCTACTCTACTGTGTTTCATATGGGGTCCAAACAGTGAGCTTGCTCAGAACAAAAGAACTGTGCTTCCTACACACATGGACCATATCTAGTTCAACTCTGCTTAGGAAACTGACAAGAACAGTAGCTCCTATTCAGTCCAATACACTGTACTTGCTGGGAACAGACGCGAGTGCTATTTGCACTGTGTATGGCAATGGGAGCACAATAGTGACTCTTCTTACCAGAAAACAACTCTAGCTCGTAGGACCAGAAACTGCATGTGATTCAACTCCATTTAGGACTGGGAAACAAACGATAGCTCGCCTTACAAGAAACACACTCTGCTTTAGAGAAAAGAGCACTCTTCTACTCTACTGTGTTTCCTATAGGGCCAGAGCAGTGAGCTTGCTCAGAACAAGAGAACTGTGCTTCCTACACACACGGGCCATATCTCATTCAACTCTGCTTAGGAAACTGACAAGAACAGTAGCTCCTCTTCAGTCCGATACACTGTACTTGCTGGGAACAGACGAGAGTGCTATTTGCACTGTGTATGGCAGTGGGAACACAATAGTGACTTTCCTTACCAGAAAACAACTCTTGCTCATAGGACCAGAAACTGCATGTGATTCAACTCCATTTAGGACTGGGAAACAAACGGTAGCTCGCCTTACAAGAAACACACTCTGCTTTAAGAAAAGAGCACTCTTCTACTCTACTGTGTTTCCTTTAGGGAAAGAACAGTGAGCTTGCTCAGAACAAAGAACTGTGCTTCCTACACACATGGCCGTATCTAGTTCAATTCTGCTTAGGAACCTGACAAGAACAGTAGATCCTCTTCAGTCCAATACACTGTACTTGCTGCGATCAGACGCCAGTGCTATTTGTCCTGTGTATGGCAATGGCAGCGCAATAGTGACTCTTCTTACGAGAAAAGAACTCTTGCTCGTAGGACCAGAAACTGCATGGGATTCAACTCCATTTAGGACTGGGAAACAAACGCTAGCTCGCCTTACAAGAAACACACTGTGCTTTTGAGAAAAGAGCACTCTTCTACTCTACTGTGTTTCCTATGGGGTCCAAACAGTGAGCTTGCTCAGAAAAAAAGAACTGTGCTTCCTACACACATCGACCATATCTAGTTCAACTCTGCTTTGGAAACTGACAAGAACAGAAGCTGCTCTTCAGTCCAATACACTGTACTTGCTGGGAACAGACGCGAGTGCTATTTTCACTGTGTATGGAAATGGGAGCACAATAGTGACTTCCTTACCAGAAAACAACTCTTGCTCGTAGGACCAGTAACTGCATGTGATTTAACTCCATTTAGGACTGGGAAACAAAGGCTAGCTCGCCTTACAAAAAACACACTCTGCTTTTGAGAAAAGAGCACTCTTCTACTCTAAAGTGTTTCCTATAGGGCCAGAACAGTGAGCTTGCTGAGAACAAAAGAACTGTGCTTCCTACACACACGGGCCATATCTAGTTCAACTCTGCTTAGGAAACTAACAAGAACAGTAGCTCCTCTTCAGTCCGATACACTGTAATAGCTGGGAACACACGCGAGTGCTATTTGCACTGTGTATGTCAATGAGAGCGCAGTAGTGACTTTCCTTATCAGAAAACAACTCTTGCTCGTAGGAACAGAAACTGCATGTGATTCAACTCCATTTAGGACTGGGAAACAAATGCTAGCTCGCCTTTCATGAAACACACACTGCTTTTGAGAAAAGAGCACTCTTCTACTCTACTGTGTTTCCTATGGGGTCCGAAAAGTGAGCTTGCTCAGAACAAAAGAACTGTGCTTCCTACACACACGGGCCATATCTAGTTCAACTCTGCTTAGGAAACTGACATGAACAGTAGATCCTCTTCAGTCCAATACACTGTACTTGCTGGGAACAGATGCAAGTGCTATTTGCACTGTGTATGGCAATGGGAGTGCAATAGTGACTCTTCTTACCAGAAAAAAACTCTTGCTCGTAGGACCAAAAACTGCATGTGTCTCAACTCCATTTAGGACTGGGAAAGAAACGCTAGCTGTCCTTACAGGAAAAACACTCTGCTTTTGAGAAAAGAGCACTCTTCTAATATACTGTGTTTCCTACATGGAAATAACAGTGAGCTTGCTCAGAACAAAGAACTGCGCTTCCTACACACATGGGCATATCTAGTTCAATTCTGCTTAGGAACCTGACAAGAACAGTAGATCCTCTTCAGTCCAATACACTGTACATGCTGGGAACAGACGCCAGTGCTATTTGCCCTGTGTAAAACAATGGGAGCACAATAGTGACTCTTCTTACCAGAAAACAACTCTTGCTCGTAGGAACAGAAACTGCATGTGACTCAACTCCATTTAGGACTGGGAAACAAATGCTAGATCGCCTTACAAGAAACACACTCTGCTTTTGAAAAAAGAGCACTCTTCTACTCTACTGTGTTTCCTATGTGGTCCGAACAGTGAGCTTGCTCAGAACAAAAAAACTGTGCTTCCTCCACACACGGCCATATCTAGTTCAATTCTGCTTAGGAACCTGACATGAACAGTAGATCCTCTTCAGTCCAATACACTGTACTTGCTGGGAACAGACAACAGTGCTATTTGTCCTGTGTATGGCAATGGCAGCACAATAGTGACTCTATTACGAGAAAAGAACTCTTGCTCTTAGGACCAGAAACTGCATGGGATTCAACTCCATTTAGGACTGGGAAACAAACGCTCGCTCGCTTTACAAGAAACACACTCTGCTTTTGAGAAAAGAGCACTCTTCTACTCTACTGTGTTTCCTATGGGGTCCAAACAGTGAGCTTGCTCAGAACAAAAGAACTGTGCTTCCTACACACATCGACCATATCTAGTTCAACTCTGCTTTGGAAACTGACAAGAACAGAAGCTGCTCTTCAGTCCAATACACTGTACTTGCTGGGAACAGACGCGAGTGCTATTTGCCCTGTGTATGACAATGATAGCGCAATAGTGACTCTTCTTACCAGAACACAACTCTTGCTCCTAGGATCAGAAACTGCATGTGATTCAACTCCATTTAGGACTGGGAAAAAAACGCTAGCTTGCCTTACAAGAAACACACTGTGCTTTTGAGAAAAGAGCACTCTTCTACTCTACTGTGTTTCCTATGGGGTCCGAACAGTGAGCTTGCTGAGAACAAAAGAACTGTGCTTCCTACACACACGGGCCATATCTAGTTCAACTCTGCTTAGGAAACTGACAAGAACAGTAGCTCCTCTTCTGTCCAATACACTGTACTTGCAAAGAACAGTAGCAAGTGTTGTTTCCACTGTGTATGGCAGTAGCATCGCAATAGTGACTCTTCTTACCAGAAAACAACTCTTGCTCATAGGACAAGAACCTCCATGTAATTCAACTCCATTTAGGACTGGGAAACCAACGCTAGCTCACCTTACAAGAAACACAATCTGCATTTGAGAAATGAGCACTCTTCTACTCTACTGTGTTTCCTATAGGGACAGAACAGTGAGCTTGCTCAGAACAAAAGAACTGTGCTTCCTACACACACGGGCTATATCTAGTTCAACTCTGCTTAGGAAACTGACAAGAACAGTAGCTCCTCTTCAGTCCAATATACTGTACTTACTGGGAGCACACGCAAGTGCTATTTGCACTGTGTATGGCAAAGGGAGCGAAATAGTGACTCTTCTTAACAGAAAACAACTCTTGCTCATAGGACCAGAAACTGCATGGGATTCAACTCCATTTCTGACTGGGAAACAAACACTAGCTCGCCTTACAAGAAACACACTCTGCTTTTGAGAAAAGAGCACTCTTCTACTCTACAGTTTTTCCTTTTGGATCCGAACAGTGAGCTTGCTGAGAACAAAAGAACTGTGATTCCTACACACACGGGCCATATCTAGTTCAATTCTGCTTAGGAAATTGACAAGAACAGTAGCTCATCTTCAGTCCAATACACTTTACTTCCTGCGAACAGACGTGAGTGCTATTTGCACTGTGTATGGCAATGGGAGCGCAATAGTGACTCTTCTTACCAGAAAACAACTCTTGCTCGTAGGACCAAAAACTGCTTGTGATTCAACTCCACTTTGGACTGGGAAACAAACACTATCTCGCCTTACAAGAAACACACTCTGGTTTTGAGAAAAGATAAATCTTCTACTCTACTGTGTTTCCTATATTGCGAGAACAGTGAGTTTTCTCAGAACAAAAGAACTGTGCTTCCTCAGAAATGGGCCATATCTAGTTCAACTCTGCTTAGGAAACTGACAAGAACAGTAGCTCCTCTTCAGTCCAATACACTGTACATGCTGGGAATAGACGCCAGTGCTCTTTGCCCTGTGTTTGATAATGGGAGTGCAACAGTGACTCTTCTTATCAGAAAACAACTCTTGCTCGTAGGACCAGAAACTGCATGTGATTCAACTCCATTTAGGACTGGGAAACAAACGCTAGCTCGCCTTACAAGAAACACACTCTCCTTTTGAGAAAAGAGCTCTCTTCTACTCTACTGTGTTTCCTATAGGGCCAGAATAGTGAGCTTGCTAAGAACAAAAGAACTGTGCTTCCTACACACACGGGCTATATCTAGTTCAACTCTGCTTAAGAAACTGACAAGAACAGTTAGTCCTCTTCAGTCCAATACACTGTACATGCTGGGAACAGACGCCAGTGCTATTTGCCCTGTGTATGATAATGGGAGCACAATAGAGACTCTTCTTACCAGAAAACAACTCTTGCTCGTAGGACCCGAAACTGCATGTGATTCACCTCCATTTCGGACTGGGAAACAAATGCTAGCTCACGTTACAAGAAACACACTCTGCTTTTGAGAAAACAGCACTCTTCTACTCTACTGTGTTTCCTATGGGGTCTGAACAGTGCGCTTGCTCAGAACAAAAGAAATGTGTGCTTCCTACACACAGGGGCCATATCTAGTTCAACTCTGCCTAGGAAACTGACAAGAACAGTAGCTCATCTTCAGTCCAATACACTCTACTTGCTGCAAACAGACGCGAGTACTCTTTGCAAAGTGTATGGCAATGGGAGCGCAATAGTGACTCTTCTTACCAGAAAACATCTCTTGCTCGTAGGACCAAAAACTACATGTGATTCAACTCCATTTAGGACTGGGAAAAAAACTCTATCTCGCCTTACAAGAAACACACTCTGCTTTTGAGAAAAGAGCACTCTTCTACTCTATTGTGTTTCCTATAGGGCAAAAACAGTGAGCTTGCTCAGAACAAAAGAACTGTGCTTCCTACACACACGGGACATATCTAGTTCAATTCTGCTTAGGAAATTGACAAGAACAGTAGCTCCTATTCAGTCCAATACACTGTACTTGCTGGGAACAGACGCGAGTGCTATTTGCACTGTATATGCAAATGGGAGCCCAATAGTGACTCTTCTTACCAGAAAACAACTCTTGCTCGTAGGACCAAAAACTGCATGGGATTCAACTCCATTTAGGACTGGGAAACCAACGCTAGCTCGCCTTACAAGAAACACACTCTGCTTTTGAGAAAAGAGCACTCTTCTACTCTACTGTGTTTCCTATAGGGCCAGAATAGTGAGCTTGCTCAGAACAAAAGAACTGTGTTTCCTACACACACGGGCCATATCTAGATCAATTCTGCTTAGGAAACTGACAAGGACAGTAGATCCTCTTCAGTCAAATACACTGTACATGCTCGGAACAGACGCCAGTGCTATTTGCCTGTGTATGACAATGGGAGCACAATAGTGACTCTTCTTACCAGAAAACAACTCTTGCTCGTAGGACCAGAAACTGCATGTGATTCAACTCCATTTAGGAATGAAAAACAAACACTAGCATGCCTTACAAGAAAGACACTATGCTTTTGTGAAAAGGACACTCTTCTACTCTAATGTGTTTACGATAGGGCCAAAACAGTGAGCTTGCTCAGAACAAAAGAACTGTGCATCCTACACACACGGTCATATCTAGTTCAATTCTGCTTAGGAAACTGACAAGAACAGTAGATCCTCTTCAGTCCAATACACTGTACATGCTGGGAATAGATGCCAGTGCTATTTGCCCTGTGTATGACAATGGGAGCACAATAGTGACTCTTCTTACCAGAAAACAACTCTTGCTCGTAGGACCAGAAACTGCACGTGATTCAACTCCATTTAGGACTGCAAAACAAACGTTAGCTCGCCTTACAAGAAACACACTCTGCTTTTGAGAAAAGAGCACTCTTCTACTCTACTGTGTTTCCTTTGGGGTCCAAACAGTGAGCTTGCTCAGAACAAAAGAACTGTGCTTCCTACACACACGGGCCATATCTAGTTCAACTCTGCTTAGGAAACTGACAAGAACAGTAGATCCTCTTCAGTCCAATACACTGTACTTGCTGGGAACAGACGCGAGGGCTATTTGTCCTCTATATGGCAATGGGAGCACAATAGTGACTCTTCTCACCACAAAACACCTCTTGCTCTTAGGACCAGAAACTGCATGGGATTCAACTCCATTTCGGACTGGGAAACAAACGCTAGCTCGCCTTACAAGAAACACACTCCGCTTTTGAGAAAAGAGCACTCTTCTACTCTACTGTGTTTCCTATGGTGTCTGAACAGTGAGCTTGCTCAGAACAAAAGAACTGTGCTTCTTACACACAGGGGCCATATCTAGTTCAACTCTGCTTAGGAAACTGACAAGAACAGTAGCTCATCTTCAGTCCAATACTCTGTACTTGCTGTGAACAGACACGAGTGCTATTTGCACTGTGTATGGCAATGGGAACGCAATAGTGACTCTTCTTACCAGAAAACAAATCTTGCTTGTAGGACCCAAAACTACATGTGATTCAACTCCATTTAGGATTGGGAAACAAACGCTAGCTCGCCTTACAAGAAACACACTCTACTTTTGAGAAAAGAGCACTCTTCTACTCTATTGTGTTTCCTATAGGGCCAAAACAGTGAGCTTGCTCAGAACAAAAGAACTGTGCTTCCTACACACATGGTCATATCTAGTTCAATTCTGCTTAAAAAACAGACAAGAATAGTAGATCCTCTTCAGTCCAATACACTGTACTTGCTTGGAACAGATGGGAGTGCTATTTGCCCTGTGTATGACATCATGAGCGCAATAATGACTGTTCTTAGCAGAAAACAACTCTTGCTCGTAGGACCAGAAACTGCATGTGATTCAACTCCATTTAGGACTTGGAAACAAACGCTAGCTCGCCTTACAAGAAACATACTCTTTTTGAGAAAAGAGCCCACTTCTACTCTAAAGTGTTTCCTATGGGGTCCGAACAGTGAGCTTGCTCAGAACAAAAGAACTGTGCTTCCTACACACACGGGCCATATCTAGTTCAACTCTGCTTAGGAAATTGACAAGAACAGTAGCTCCTCTTCAGTCCAATGCACTGTACTTGCTGGGAACAGATGCGGGAGCTATTTGTACTGTGTATGGCAATGGGAGCGCAATGTGACTTTCCTTACCAGAAAACAACTCTTGCTCATGGGACCAAAAACTGCATGTGATTCAACTCCATTTAGGAGTGGGTAACAAACACTAGCTCGCCTTACAAGAAATACACTCTGCTTTTGAGAAAAGAGCACTCTTCTACTCTACTGTGTATTCCTATAGGGCCAGAATAGTGAGCTTGCTCAGAAAAAAAGAACTGAGCTTCCTACACAAACGGCATTATCTAGTTCAATTCTGCTTGGGAAACTGACAAGAACAGTAGATCCTCTTCATTCCAGTACACTGTACATGCTGGGAATAGACGCCAGTGCTATTTGCCCTGTGTTTGACAATGGGAGCGCAACAGTGACTCTTCTTACCAGAAAACAACTCTTGCTCATAGGACCAGAAACTGCATGTGATTCACCTCCATTTAGGTCTGGGAAACAAACGCTAGCTCGCCTTACAAGAAACACACTCTGCTTTTGAGAAAAGAGCACTCTTCTACTCTACTGTGTTTCCTATAGGGCCAGAATAGTGAGCTTGCTAAGAACAAAAGAACTGTGCTTCCTACACACACGGGCTATATCTAGTTCAACTCTGCTTAGGAAACTGACAAGAACAGTTGGTCCTCTTCAGTCCAATACACTGTACATGCTGGGAACAGACGCCAGTGCTATTTGCCCTGTGTATGATAATGGGAGCGCAATAGAGACTCTTCTTACCAGAAAACAAGTCTTGCTCGTAGGACCCGAAACTGCATGGGATTCAACTCCATTTCGGACTGGGAAACAAACGCTAGCTCGCCTTACAAGAAACACACTCTGCTTTTGAGAAAACAGCACTCTTCTACTCTACTGTGTTTCCTAAGGGGTCTGAAAAGTGTGCTTGCTCAGAACAAAAGAACTGTGTGCTTCCTACACACAGGGGCTATATCTAGTTCAACTCTGCTTAGGAAACTGACAAGAACAGTAGCTCATCTTCAGTCCAATACACTGTACTTGCTGCAAAGAGACGCGAGTGCTATTTGCACAGTGTATGGCAATGGGAGCGCAATAGTGACTCTTCTTACCAGAAAACATCTCTTGCTCGCAGGACCAAAAACTACATGTGATTCAACTCCATTTAGGACTGGGAAACAAACTCTATCTCACCTTACAAGAAACACACTCTGCTTTTGAGAAAAGAGCACTCTTCTACTCTATTGTGTTACCTATAGGGCCAAAACAGTGAGCTTGCTCAGAACAAAAGAAATGTGCTTCCTACACACACGGTCATAACTAGTTAAATTCTGCTTAAAAAACTGACAAGAATAATAGATCCTCTTCAGTCCAATACACTGTACTTGCTGGGAACAGACGAGAGTGCTATTTGCAGTGTATGTGGCAATTGGAGCATAATACTGAATCTTCTTACCAGAAAACAACTCTTGCTCTTAGGACCAGAAACTGCATGGGATTCAACTCCATTTCGGACTTGGAAACAAACGCTAGCTCGACTTACAAGAAACACACTCTGCTTTTGAGAAAAGAGCACTCTTCTACTCTAAGGTGTTTCCTATGGGGTCCGAACAGTGAGCTTGCTCAGAACAAAAGAACTGTGCTTCCTACACACAGGGGCCATGTCCAGTTCAATTCTGCTTAGCAAACTGACAAGAACAGTAGCTCATCTTCAGTCCAATACACTGTACTTGCTGCGAATAGACGTGAGTGCTATTTGCACTGTGTATGGCAATGGGAGCCCAATAGTGACTCTTCTTACCAGAAAACAACTCTTGCTCGTAGGACCAGAAACTGCATGGGATTCAACTCCATTTAGGACTGGGAAACAAACGCTAGCTCTCCTTACAAGAAACACACTCTGCTTTTGAGAAAAGAGGACTCTTCTACTCTACAGTGTTTCCTATGTGGTCCGAACAGTGAGCTTGCTCAGAACAAAAGAACTGTGCTTCCTACACACACGGGCCATATCAAGTTCAACTCCACTGGAAACTGACAAGAACAGTAGCTCCTCTTCAGTCCAATACACTGTACTTAATGGGAACAGACGCGAGTGCTATTTGTACTGTGTATGGCAATGGGAGCACAATAGTTACTTTCCTTACCAGAAAACAACTCTTGCTCATGGGACCAAAAACTGCTTGTGATTCAACTCCATTTTGGACTGGGAAACAAACACTATCTCGCCTTACAAGAAACACACTCTGGTTTTGAGAAAAGATCACTCTTCTACTCTACTGTGTTTCCTATATTGCCAGAACAGTGAGCTTTCTCAGAACAAAAGAACTGTGCTTCCTACACAAACGGGCCATATCTAGTTCAACTCTGCTTAGGAAACTGACAAGAACAGTAGCTCCTCTTCAGTCCAATACACTGTACTTGCTGCGAACAGACGCGAGTGCTATTTGCAGTGTATGTGGCAATTGGAGCACAATACTGAATCTTCTTACCAGAAAACAACTCTTGCTCTTAGGACCAGAAACTGCATGGGATTCAACTCCATTTCGGACTTGGAAACAAACGCTAGCTCGCCTTACAAGAAACACACTCTGCTTTTGAGAAAAGAGCACTCTTCTACTCTACGGTGTTTCCTATGGGGTCTGAACAGTGAGCTTGCTCAGAACAAAAGAACTGTGCTTCCTACACACAGATGCCATATCTAGTTCAACTCTGCTTAGGAAACTGACAAGAACAGTAGCTCCTCTTCAGTCCAATACACTGTACTTGCTGGAGCAGAAGTGAGTGCTATTTATGGCAAAGGGAGCACAATAGTGACTTTCCTTACCAGAAAGCATCCCTTGCTCGTAGGACCAGAAACTGCATGTGATTCAACTCCACTTTGGACTGAAAAACAAATGCTAGCTCGCCTTACAAGAAACACACTCTGCTTTTGAGAAAAGAGCACTCTTCTATTCTACTGTGTTTCCTATGGGGTCCGAACAGTGAGCTTGCTCAGAACAAAAGAACTGTGCTTTCTACACACACGGGCCATATCTAGTTCAACTCCACTGGAAACTGACAAGAACAGTAGCTCCTCTTCAGTCCAATACACTGTACTTGCTGGGAACAGACGTGAGTGCTATTTGAACTGTGTAGGGCAAAGAGAGCACAATAGTGACTTTCCTTACCAGAAAACATCCCTTGCTCATAGGACCAAAAACTGCATGTGATTCAACTCCATTTAGGACTGGGAAACAAACGCTAGCTCACCTTAAAAGAAACACACTCTGCTTTTGAGAAAAGAGCACTCTTCTACTCTACTGTGTTTCTTATAGGGCAAGAACAGTGAGCTTGCTCAGAACAAAAGAACTGTGCTTCCTACACACACGGGCAATATCTAGGTCAATTCTGCTTACGAAACTGACAAGAACAGTAGCTCCTCTTCAGTCCAATACACTGTACTTGCTAGGAGCAGACGCGAGTGCAATTTGCACTGTGTATGGCAATGATAGCACAATAGTGACTCTTCTTACCAGAAAACAACTCTTGCTCGCAGGACCAGCAACTGCATGTGATTCAACTCCATTATGGACTGAGAAACAAACGCTAGCTCGCCTTACAAGAAACACACTCTGCTTTGAGAAAAGAGCACTCTTCTACTCTTCTGTGTTTCCTATAGGGCCAGAAGAGTGAGCTTGCTCTGAACAAATGATTTGTGCTTCCTTAACACACGGGCCATATATAGTTCAACTCTGCTAAGAAACTGACAAGAACAGTAGCTCCTCTTCAGTCTAATATACTGTACTTGCTGGGAACAAACGCGAATGCTATTTGCCCTGTGTATGGGAATGTGAGTGCAATAGTGATTCTCCTTACCAGAAAACAACTCTTGCTTGTAGGACCAGAAACTGCATGTGATTCAACTCCTTTAGGACTTGGAAACAAACGCTAGCTTGCCTTAGAAGAAACACACTCTGCTTTTGAGAAAAGAGCACTCTTCTACTCTACTGTGTTTCCTATAGGGCCAGAACAGTGAGCTTGCTCAGAACAAAAGAACTGTGCTTCCTACACACACAGGCCATATCTAGTTCAACTCTGCTTAGGAAACTGACAAGAACAGTAGATCCTCTTCTGTCCAATACACTGTACTTGCTGGGAACAGACACGAGTGCTATTTGCACTGTGTATGGCAATGGTAGCACAATAGTGACTCTTCTTACCAGAAAACAACTCTTGCTCGTAGGACCAGAAACTGCATGTGATTCAACTCCATTTAGGACTGGGAAACAAACGCCAGCTCGCCTTACAAGAAACACACTCTGCTTTTGAATAAAGAGCACTCTTCTACTCTTCTGTGTTTCCTATAGGTCCAGAACAGTGAGCTTGCTCAGAACAAAAGAACTGTGCTTCCTACACACACGGGCCATATCTACTTCAACTCTGCTTAGGAAACAGACAAGAACAGGAGCTCTTCTTCTGTCCAATACTCTGTACTTGCTGGGAACAGACGCCAGTGCTATTTGCGCTGTGTATGGAAATGGGAGCGTAATAGTGACTCTTTTTACCAGAAAACAACTGTTGCTCCTAGGAACAGAAACTGCATGTGATTCAACTCCATTTAGGACTGGGAAACAAACGCTAGTTCGCCTTACAACAAACACAATCTGCTTTTGAGAAAAGAGCACTCTTCTACTCTACTGTGTTTCCTATAGGGCCAGAACAGTGAGCTTGCTCAGAACAAAAGAACTGTGCTTCCTACAAACATGGACAATATCTAGTTCAACTCTGCTTAGGAAACTGACAAGAGCTGTAGCTCCTCTTCAGTCTAATACACTGTACTTAATGGGAACAGACTCGAGTGCTATTTGCACTGTGTATGGCAAAGGGAGCAGAATAGTGACTTTCCTTTCCAGAAAACAAGTCTTGCTCGTAGGACAGAAACTCCATGTGATTCAACTCCATTTAGGACTGGGAAAAAAACGCTAGCTCGCCTTACAAGAAAAACACTCTGCTTTTGAGAAAAGAGCACTCTTCTACTCTACTGTTTTTCTTATAGGCCAGAAGAGTGAGCTTGCTCAGAACAAAAGAACTGTGCTTCCTACACACACGGGCCATATCTAGTTCAACTCTGTTTAGGAAACTGACAAGAACAGTAGCTCCTCTTCAGTCCAATACACTGTACTTGCTGGGAGCAGACGCTAGTGCTATTTGCAATGTGTATGGCAATGGGAGCACAATAGTGACTCTTCTTACCAGAAAACAACTCTTGCTGGTAGGACCAGAAACTGCATGGAATTCAACTCCATTTAGGACTGGGAAACAAAAGCTAGCTCGCCTTACAAGAAACACACTCTGCTTTTGAGAAAAGAGCAATCTTCTACTCTACTTTGTTTCCTATAGGGCCAAAACAGTGAGCTTGCTCAGAACAAAAGAACTGGGCTTCCTACACACACGGGCCATATCTAGTTCAACTCTGCTTAGGAGACTGACAAGAACAGCAGCTCCTCTTCTGTCCAACACAATGTACTTGCAAAGAACATTAGCGAAAGTTGTTAGCACTGTGTATGGCAATAGAAGCGCAATAGTGACTCTTCTTACCGGAAAACACCTCTTGCTCATAGGACAAGAAACTGCATGTAATTCAACTCCATTTAGGACTGGGAACAAAATGCATGCTCACCTTACCAGAAACACACTCTGCTTTTGAGAAAAGAGCACTCTTCTACTCTTCTGTGTTTCCTATAGGACCAGAACAGTGAGCTTGCTCAGAACAAAAGAACTGTGCTTTCTACACACACGGGCCATATCTCGTTCCACTCTGCTTAGGAAACTGACAAGAACAGTAGCTCCTCTTCAGTCCAATACACTGTACATGCTGGGAGCAGTCACGAATTCTATTTGCACTGCGTATGGCAATGGGAGCGAAATAGTGACTCTTCTTGCCAGAAAACAACTCTTGCACCTAGGACCAGAAACAGCATGGGACTCAACTCTGTTTCTGACTGGGAAACAAACACTAGCTAGCCTTACAAGAAACACACTCTGCTTTTGAGAAAAGAGCACTCTTCTACTCTACTGTGTTTACTATGGGGTCTGAAAATTGAGCTTGCTCAGAACAAAAGAACTGTGCTTCACACACACGGGCCATATCTAGTTCAACTCTGCTTAGGAAACTGACAAGAACAGTAGCTCCTCTTCTGTCCAATACACTGTACTTGCTGGGAACAGACTCGAGTGCTATTTGCACTGAGTATGGCAATGGTAGCACAATAGTGACTCTTCTTACCAGAAAACAACTCTTGCTCGTAGGACCAGAAACTGCATGTGATTCAACTCCATTTAGGAGTGGGAAACAAACGCTAGCTAGCCTTACAAGAAACAAACTCTGCTTCTGAGAAAAGAGCACTCTTCTACTCTTCTGTGTTTCCTATAGGGCCAGAACAGTGAGCTTGCTGAGAACAAAAGAACTGTGCTTCCTACACACACGGGCCATATCTAGTTCAACTCTGCTTAGGAAACTGACAAGAACAGTAGCTCCTCTTCAGTCCAATACACTGTACTTGCTGAGAACAGACGTGAGTGCTATTTGCACTGTTTATGGCAAAGGGAGAACAATAGTGACTTTCCTTTCCAGAAAACATCCCTTGCACATAGGACCAGAAACTGCATGTGATTCAACTCCATTTTGGACTGGGAAACAAACGCTAGCTCGCCTTACAATAAACACACTCTGCTTTTGAGAAAAGAGCACTCTTCCATTCTACTGTGTTTCCTATGGGGTCCGAACAGTGAGCTTGCTCAGAACAAAAGAACTGTGTTTCCTACACACACGGGCCATATCTAGTTCAATTCTGCTTAGGAAATTGACAAGAACAGTAGCTCATCTTCAGTCCAATACACTGTACTTGCTGTGAACAGACATGAGTGCTATTTGCACTGTGTATGGCAATGGGAGCGCAATAGTGACTCTTCTTACCAGAAAACAACTCTTGCTCGTAGGACCAAAAAGTGCTTGTGATTCAACTCAATTTTGGACTGGGAAACAATCACTATCTCACCTTACAAGAAACACACTCTGGTTTTGAGAAAAGATAACTCTTCTACTCTACTGTGTTTCCTATATTACCAGAACAGTGAGTTTTCTCAGAACAAAAGAACTGTGCTTCCTACACAAACGGGCCATATCTAGTTCAACTCTGCTTAGGAAACTGACAAGAACAGTAGCTCCTCTTCAGTCCAATACACTGTACTTGCTGGGAACAGACGCGAGTGCTATTTGCAGTGTATGTAGCAATAGGAGCACAATACTGAATCTTCTTACCAGAAAACAACTCTTGCTCTTAGGACCAGAAACTGTTTGGGATTCAACTCCATTTCGGACTTGGAAACAAACGCTAGCTCGCCTTACAAGAAACACACTCTGCTTTTGAGAAAAGAGCACTCTTCTACTCTACGGTGTTTCCTATGGGGTCTGAACAGTGAGCTTGCTCAGATAAAAAGAACTGTGCTTTCTACACAAACGGCATTATCTAGTTCAATTCTGCTCGGGAAACTGACAAGAACAGTAGATCCTCTTCATTCCAATACACTGTACATGCTGGGAATAGACGCCAGTGCTATTTGTCCTGTGTTTGACAATGGGAGCGCAACAGTGACTCTTCTTACCAGAAAACAACTCTTGCTCGTAGGACCAGAAACTGCATGTGATTCAACTCCATTTAGGCCTGGGAAACAAACGCTAGCTCGCCTTACAAGAATCACACTCTCCTTTTGAGAAAAGAGCACTCTTCTACTCTACTGTGTTTCCTATAGGGCCAGAATAGTGAGCTTGCTAAGAACAAAAGAACTGTGCTTCCTACACACACGGGCTATATCTAGTTCAACTCTGCTTAGGAAACTGACAAGAACTGTTGGTCCTCTTCAGTCCAATTTACTGTACATGCTGGAAACAGATGCCAGTGCTATTTGCCCTGTATATGATAATGGGAGCGCAATAGAGACTCTTCTTACCAGAAAACAACTCTTGCTCGTAGGACACGAAACTGCATGTGATTCAACTCCATTTCGGACTGGGAAACAAATGCTAGCTCACCTTAAAAGAAACACACTCTGCTTTTGAGAAAACAGCACTCTTCTACTCTACTGTGTTTCCTATGGGGTCTGAACAGTGTGCTTGCTCAGAACAAAAGAACTGTGTGCTTCCTACACACAGGGGCCATATATAGTTAAACTCTGCTTAGGAAACTGACAAGAACAGTAGCTCATCTTCAGTCCAATACACTGTACTTGCTGCGAACAGACGCGAGTGCTATTTTCACAGTGTATGGCAATGGGAGCGCAATAGTGACTCTTCTTACTAGAAAACATCTCTTGCTCGTAGGACTAAAAACTACATGTGATTCAACTCCATTTAGGACTGGGAAACAAACGCTAGATCGCCTTACAAGAAACACACTCTGCTTTTGAGAAAAGAGCACTCTTCTACTCTATTGTGTTTCCTATAGGGCCAAAACAGTGAGCATGCTCAGAACAAAAGAACTGTGTTTCCTACACACACGGTCATATCTAGTTAAATTCTGCTTAAAAAACTGACAAGAATAGTAGATCCTCTTCAGTCCAATACACTGTACTTGCTGGGAACAGACGCGAGTGCTATTTGCCCTGTGTATATCAAAGGGAGCGCAATAGTGACTCTTCTTACCAGAAAACAACTCTTGCTCGTAGGACCAGAAACTGCATGGGATTCAACTCCATTTCTGACTGGGAAACAAACACTAGCTCGACTTACAAGAAACACACTCTGCTTTTGAGAAAAGAGCACTCTTCTACTCTACAGTGTTTCCTACGGGATCCAAACAGTGAGCTTGCTGAGAACAAAAGAACTGTGCTTCCTACACACACGGGCCATATCTAGTTCAATTCTGCTTAGGAAATTGACAAGAACAGTAGCTCCTATTCAGTCCAATACACTGTACTTGCTGGGAACAGACGCGAGTGCTATTTGCACTGTATATGCCAATGGGAGCCCAATAGTGACTCTTCTTACCAGAAAACAACTCTTGCTCGTAGGACCAGAAACTGCATGGGATTCAACTCCATTTATGACTGGGAAACAAACGCTAGCTCGCCGTACAAGAAACACACTCTGCTTTTGAGAAAAGAGCAATCTTCTACTCTAAGGTGTTTCCTATGGGGTCCGAACAGTGAGCTTACTCAGAACAAAAGAACTGTGCTTCCTACACACAGGGGCCATATCTAGTTCAACTCCACTTGAAACTGACAAGAACAGTAGCTCCTCTTCAGTCCAATACACTGTACTTGCTGGGAACAGACGTGAGTGCTATTTGCACTGTTTATGGCAAAGGGAGAACAATAGTGACTTTCCTTTCCAGAAAACATCCCTTGCTCGTAGGACCAGAAACTGCATGTGATTCAACTCCATTTTGGAATGGGAAACAAACGCTAGGTCGCCTTACAAGAAACACACTCTGCTTTTGAGAAAAGAGCACTCTTCTATTCTACTGTGTTTCCTATGGGGTCCGAAAAGTGAGCTTGCTCAGAACAAAAGAACTGTGTTTCCTACACACACGGGCCATATCTAGTTCAACTCTGCTTAGGAAACTGACAAGAGCAGTAGCTCCTCTTCAGTCCAATACACTGTACTTGCTGGGAACAGACGCGAGTCCTATTTGCACTGAGTATGGTAATGGTAGTACAATAGTGACTCTTTTTACCAGAAAACAACTCTTGCTCGTAGGACCAGAAACTGCATGTGATTCAACTCCATTTAGGACTGGGAAACAAACGCTAGCTCGCCTTACAAGAAACAAACTCTGCTCCTGAGAAAAGAGCACTCTTCTACTCTTCTGTGTTTCCTATAGGGCCAGAACAGTGAGCTTGCTCAGAACAAAAGAACTGTGCTTCCTACACACACGGGCCATATCTAGTTCAACTCTGCTTAGGAAACTGACAAGAACAGTAGCTCCTCTTCAGTCCAATACACTGTACTTGCTGGGAACAGACGTGAGTGCTATTTGCACTGTTTATGGCAAAGGGAGAAAAATAGTGACTTTCCTTTCCAGAAAACATCCCTTGTTGGTTGGACCAGAAACTGCATGAGATTCAACTCCATGTTGGACTGGGAAACACACGCTAGCTCGCCTTACAAGAAACACATTCTGCTTTTGAGTAAAGAGCACTCTTGTATTCTACTGTATTTCCTATGGGGTCCAAACAGTGAGCTTGCTCAGAACAAAAGAACTGTGTTTCCTACACACACGGGCCATATCTAGTTCAACTCTGGTTAGGAAACTGACAAGAACAGTAGCTCCTCTTCAGTCCAATACACTGTACTTGCTGGGAACAGACGCGAGTGCTCTTTGCAGTGTATGTGGCAATTGGAGCACAATACTGAATCTTCTTACCAGAAAACAACTCTTGCTCTTAGGACCAGAAACTGCATGGGATTCAACTCCATTTCGGACTTGGTAAAAAACGCTAGCTCGCCTTACAAGAAACACACTCTGCTTTTGAGAAAAGAGCACTCTTCTACTCTACGGTGTTTCCTATGGGGTCTGAACAGTGAGCTTGCTCATAAAAAAAGAACTGTGCTTCCTACACAAACGGCATTATCTAGTTCAATTCTGCTCGGGAAACTGACAAGAACAGTAGATCCTCTTCATTCCAATACACTGTACATGCTGGGAATAGACGCTAGTGCTATTTGCCCTGTGTTTGACAATGGGAGCGCAACAGTGACTCTTCTTACCAGAAAACAACTCTTGCTAGTAGGACCAGAAACTGCATGTGATTCAACTCCATTTAGGACTGGGAAACAAACACTAGCTCGCCTTACAAGAAACACACTCTCCTTTTGAGAAAAGAGCACTCTTCTACTCTACTGTGTTTCCTATAGGCCCAGAATAGTGAGCTTGCTAAGAACAAAAGAACTGTGCTTCCTACACATACTGGCTATATCTAGTTCAACTCTGCTTAGGAAACTGACAAGAACAGTAGCTCCTCTTCTGTCCAATACACTGTACTTGTTGGGAACAGACTCGAGTGCTATTTGCACTGAGTATGGCAATGGTAGCACAATAGTGACTCTTCTTACCAGAAAACAACTCTTGCTCATAGGACCAGAAACTGCATGTGAATCAACTCCATTTAGGAGTGGGAAACAAACACTAGCTCGCCTTACAAGAAACAAACTCTGCTTCTGAGAAAAGAGCACTCTTCTACTCTACTGTGTTTCCTATAGGGCCAGAACAGTGAGCTTGCTCAGAACAAAAGAACTGTGCTTCCTACACACACAGGCCATATCTAGTTCAACTCTGCTTAGGAAACTGACAAGAACGGTAGCTCCTCTTCAGTCCAATACACTGTACTTGCTGGGAACAGACGCGAGTGCTATTTGAACGGTGTAGGGCAAAGGGAGCGCAATAGTGACTTTCCTTACAAGAAAACATCCCTTGCTCATAGGACCAAAAACTGCATGGGATTCAACTCCATTTAGGACTGGGAAACAAACGCTAGCTCACCTTAAAAGAAACACACTCTGCTTTTGAGAAAAGAGCACTCTTCTACTCTACTGTGTTTCCTATAGGGCAAGAACAGTGAGCTTGCTCAAACAAAAGAACTGTGCTTCCTACATACACGGGCTATATCTAGTTCAACTCTGCTTAGGAAACTGACAAGAACAGTAGCTCCTCTTCAGTCCAATACACTGTACTTGCTGGGAGCAGACGCGAGTGCAATTTCCACTGTGTATGGCAATGGGAGCGCAATAGTGACTCTTCTTACCACAAAACAACTCTTGCTCGTAGGACCAGAAACTGCATGGGATTCAACTCCTTTTCTGACTGGGAAACAAACACTAGCTAGCCTTACAAGAAACACAATCTGCTTTTGAGAAAAGAGCACTCTTCTACTCTACTTTGTTTCCTATAGGGCCAAAACGGTGAGCTTGCTCAGAACAAAAGAACTGTGCTTCCTACACACACGAGCCATATCTCGTTCAACTCTGCTTAGGAAACTGACAAGAACAGTAGATCCTCTTCCGTACAATACACTGTACATGCTGGGAAGAGACGCCAGTGCTATTTGCCCTGTGTATGACAATGGGAGCGCAATAGTGACTCTTCTTACCAGAAAACAACTCTTGCTCCTAGGATCAGAACCTACATGTGATTCAACTCCATTTAGGACTGGGAAACAATCGCTAGCTCGCCTTACAAGAAACACACTCTGCTTTTGAGAAAAGAGCACTCTTCTACTCTACTGTGTTTCGTATGGTGTCCGATCAGTGAGCTTGCTCAGAACAAAAGAACTGTGCTTCCTGCACACACGGGCCATATCTAGTTCAACTCTGCTTAGGAAACTGACAAGAACAGTAGCTCCTCTTCTGTCCAATACACTGTACTTGCAAAGAACAGTAGCGAGAGTTGTTAGCACTGTGTATGGCAGTAAGAGCGCAACAGTGACTCTTCTTACCAGAAAACAACTCTTGCTCATAGGACAAGAAACTGCATGTAATTCAACTCCATTTAGGACTGGGAACCAAATGCTAGCTCACCTTACAAGAAACACACTCTGCTTTTGAGAAAAGAGCACTCTTCTACTCCTCTGTGTTTCTTATAGGACCAGAACAGTGAGCTTGCTCAGAACAAAAGAACTGTGCTTCCTAAACACACGGGCCATATCTCGTTCCACTCTGCTTAGGAAACTGACAAGAACAGTAGCTCCTCTTCAGTCCAATACACTGTACTTGCTGGGAACAGACGCGAGTACTATTTAAACTGTTTATGGCAAAGGGAGCACAATAGTGACTTTCCTTACCAGAAAACATCCCTTGCTTGTAGGACCAAAACTGCATGTGATTCAACTCCATTTAGGCCTGGGAAACAAACGCTAGTTCACCTTACAAGAAAAAAACTCTGCTTTTGAGAAAAGAGCACTCTTCTACTCTACTGTGTTTTCTGTAGGGCCAGAACAGTGAGCTTGCTCAGAACAAAAGAACTGTGCTTCCTACACACAAGGGCTATATCTAGTTCAACTCTGCTTAGGAAACTGACAAGAACAGTAGATCCTCTTCAGTCCAATACACTGTACATGCTGGGAACAGACGCCAGAGCTATTTGCCCTGTGTATGATAATGGGAGCTCAATAGTGACTCTTCTTACCAGAAAACAACTCTTGCTCCTAGGATCAGAAACTACATGTGATTCAACTCCATTTAGGACTGGGAAACAAACACTAACTAGCCTTACAAGAAACACACTCTGCTTTCGAGAAAAGAGCACGCTTCTATTCTAATGTGTTTACTATGGGGTCCGAATATTGAGCTTGCTCAGAACAAAAGAACTGTGCTTCACACACACAGGCCATATGTAGTTCAACTCTGCTTAGGAAACTGACAAGAACAGTAGCTCCACTTCTGTCCAATACACTGTACTTGCTGGGAACAGACGCGAGTGCTATTTGCACTGAGTATGGTAATGGTAGTACAATAGTGACTCTTTTTACCAGAAAACAACTCTTGCTCGTAGGACCAGAAACTGCATGTGATTCAACTCCATTTAGGACTGGGAAACAAATGCCAGCTCGCCTTACAAGAAACACACTCTGCTTCTGAGAATAGAGCACTCTTCTACTCTTCTGTGTTTCCTATAGGGCCAGAACAGTGAGCTTGCTCAGAACAAAAGAAGTGTACTTCCTACACACACGGGCCATATCTAGTTCAACTTTGCTTAGGAAACTGACAAGAACAGTAGATCCTCTTCAGTCCAATACACTGTACATCCTGGGAGCAGACGCCAGTGCTATTTGCCCTGTGAATGACAATGGGAGCTCAATAGTGTCTCTTCTTACCAGAAAAATCTCTTGCTCGTAGGACCTGAAACTGCATGTGATTCAAGTCCATTTAGGACTGCAAAACAAATGCTAGCTCGCCTTACAAGAAACATTCTCTGCTTTTGAGAAAAGAGCACTCTTCTGCTCTACAGTGTTTCCTATGGGGTCTGAACAGTGAGCTTCCTGAGAACAAAAGAACTGTGCTTCCTAGACACACGGGCAATATCTAGTTCAACTCTACCTAGGAAACTGACAAGAAAAGTAGCTCCTCTTCAGTCCAATACACTGTATTTAATGGGAACAGACGCGAGTGCTATTTGCACTGTGTATGGCAATGGGAGCACAATAGTGACTTTTTTTACCAGAAAACAACTCTTGCTCGTATTAACAAAAACTGCATGTGATTCAACTCCATTTAGGACTGTGAAACAAACGCTAGCTCGCCTTACAAGAAACACACTCTGCTTATGATAAAAGAGCACTCTTCTACTCTTCTGTGTTTCCTTTAAGTTCCAAACAGTGAGCTTGCTCAGAACAAAAGAACTGTGCTTCCTACACACACGGGCTATATCTACTTCAACTCTGCTTAGGAAACTGACAAGAACAGTAGCTCCTCTTCAGTCCAATACACTGTACTTGCTGGGAACAGACGCCAGTGCTATTTGCCCTGTGTATGACAATGGGAGCTCAATAGTGACTCTTCTTACCAGAAAACAACTCTTGATCCTAGGACGAGAAACTGCATGTGATTCAACTCCATTTAGGACTGCAAAACAAACGCTAGCTCGCCTTACAAGAAACACACTCTGCTTTTGAGAAAAGTTCACTCTTCTACTCTAATGTGTTTCCTATGTGTTCGATCGGTGAGCTTACAGTACAATAGAACTGGGCTTCCTACACACACGGGCCATATCTAGTTCAACTCTGCTTAGGAAACTGACAAGAACAGTAGCTCCTCTTCAGTCCAATACACTGTACTTGATGGGCACACATGCGAGTCCTCTTTGCACTGTGTGTGGCAATGGGAGCGCAATAGTGACTTTCCTTACCAGAAAACAACTCTTTCTCGTAGGATCAAAAACTGCATGTGATTCAACTCCATTTAGGACTGAGAAACAAATGCTAGCTCCCCTTCCAAGGAACACTCTGCTTTTGAGAAAAGATCACTCTTCTACTCTACGGTGTTTCCTATAGGGCCAGAACAGTGAGCTTACTCAGAGCAAAAGAACTGTGCTTCGTACACACACGGGCTATATCTAGTTCAACTCTGCTTAGGAAACTGACAAGAACAGTAGCTCCTCTTCAGTCCAATACACTGTACATGCTGGGAACAGACGCCAGTGCTATTTGCCCTGTGTATGATAATGGGAGCACAATAGTGACTCTTCTTACCAGAAAACAACTCTTGATCATAGGACCAGAAACTGCATGTGATTCAACTCCATTTAGAACTGGGAAACAAACGCTAGCTTGCCTTACAATAACCACACTCTGCTTTTGAGAAAACAGCACTCTTCTACTCTAATGTGTTTTTGGAGGGCCAGAATAGTGAGCTTGCTCAGAACAAAAGAACTGTGCTTCCTACACACACCGACTATATCTAGTTCAACTCTGCTTAGGAAACTGACAAGAACAGTAGATCCTCTTCAGTCCAATACACTGTACATGCTGGGAACAGACGCCAGTGCTATTTGCCCTGTGTATGACAATGGGAGCGCAATAGTGACTCTTCTTACCAGAAACAACTCTTGCTCATAGGACCAGAAACTGCATGGGATTCAACTCCATTTAGGACTGCGAAAAAAACGCTAGTTCGCCTTACAAGAAACACACTCGGCTTTTGAGAATAGAGCACTCTCCTACTCTACAGTGATTCCTGTGGGGTCCGAACAGTCAGCTTGCTCAGTGCAAAAGAACTGTGCTTCCTACACACATGGGCCATATCCAGTTCAATTCTGCTTAGGAAACTGACAATAACCATAGATCCTTTTCAGTCCAATACAATGTACATGCATGGAACAGATGCCAGTGCTATTTGCAATGTGTATGACAATGGGACCGCAATAGTGTCTCTTCTTACCAGAAACCATCTCTTGCTCATAGGACCAGAAACTGCATGTGATTCAACTCCATTTAGGACTGCGAAACAAATGCTAGCTCGCCTTACAAGAAATATACTCTGCTTTTGAGAAAAGAGAACTCCTCCACTCTACTGTGTTTCCTGTGGGGGTCCAAACAGTGAGCTTGCTCAGAACAAAAGAACTGTGCTTCCTACATGCACGGGCCATATCTAGTTCCATTCTGCTTAGGAAACTGACAAGAACAGTAGCTCCTCTTCAGTCCAATACACTGTACTTGCTGTGAACAGACGCGAGTGCTATTTGCACTGTATATGGCAATGGGAGCACAATAGTGACTCTTCTTACCAGAAACCAACTCTTGATTGTAGGACCAAAAACTGCATGGGATTCAACTCCATTTCATACTGGGAAACAAACAATAGCTCTCCTTACAAAAAACACACTCTGCTTTTGAGAAAAGTGCACTCTTCTACTCTATTGTGTTTCCTATAGGGCCAGAATAGTGAGCTTGCTCAGAACAAAAGAACTGTGCTTCCTACACACACGGGCCACACCTAGTTTAACTCAGCTTAGGAAACTGACAAGAACAGTAGCTCCTCTTCAGTCCAATACACTGTACTTGCTGGGAACAACGTGAGAGCTATTTGCACTGTATATGGCAATGGGAGGGCAATAGTGACTCTTCTTACCAGTTAACATCTCTTGCTCGTAGGACCAGAAACTGCATGGGATTCAACTCCATTTCAGACTGGGAAACAAGCACTAGTTCACCTTACAAGAAACACACTCTGCTTTGAGAAAAGAGCACTCTTCTACTCTACTGTGTTTCCTATGGGGTCCGAACAGTCAGCTTGCTCAGAACAAAAAAACTTTGCTTCTTACACACAGGGGCCATATCTAGTTCAACTCTGCTTAGGAAACTGACAAGAACAGTAGCTCCTCTTCAGTCCAATACACTGTACATGCTGGGAACAGACGCCAGTGATATTTGCCCTGTGTATGACAATGGGAGCGCAATAGTGACTCTTCTTACCAGAAAACAACTCTTGCTCGTAGAACCAGAAACTGCATGTGATTCAACTCCATTTAGGACTGGGAAACAAATGCTAGCTCGCCTTACAAGAAACACACTCTGCTTTTGAGAAAAGAGCACTCTTCTACTCTACTCTGTTTCCAATGGGTTCGATCAGTGAGCTTACAGTACAAAAGGACTGGGCTTACTACACACACGGGCCATATCTAGGTCAACTCTGCTTAGGAAACTGACAAGAACAGTAGCTCCTCTTCAGTCCAATACACTGTACTTGATGGGAACAGACGCGAGTCCTCTTTGCACTGTGTGTGGCAATGGGAGCGCAATAGTGATTTTCCTTACCAGAAAACAACTCTTGCTCGTAGGATCAAAAACTGCATGTGATTCAACTCCATTTAGGACTGGGAAACAAACGCTGGCTCGCCTTACAAGAAACACACTCTGCTTTTGAGAAAAGAGCACTCTTCTACTCTACTGTGTTTCCTATAGGGCCAGAACAGTGAGCTTGCTCAGAACAAAAGAACTGTGCTTCCTACACACATGGCCATATCTAGTTCAATTCTGCTTAGGAAACTGACAAGAACAGTAGACCCTTTTCAGTCCAATAAACTGTACATGCTGGGAACAGACGCCAGTGCAATTTGCCCTGTGTATGACAATGGGAGCACAACAGTGACTCTTTTTAAGAGAAAACAACTCTTGCTCGTAGGACCAGAAACTGCATGTGATTCAACTCCATTTAGGACTGGGAAACAAATGCTAGCTCGCCTTACAAGAAACACACTCTCTTTTTGAGAAAAGGGCACTCTTCTACTCTACTGTGTTTCCTATGGGTTCGATCAGTGAGCTTACAGTAGAAAAGAACTGTGCTTCCTACACACACGGGCCATATCTAGTTCAACTCTGCTTAGGAAACTGACAAGAACATTAGCTCCTCTTCAGTCCAATACACTGTACTTGATGGGAACAGACGCGAGTCCTCTTTGCACTGTGTGTGGCAATGGGAGCGCAATAGTGACTTTCCTTACCAAAAAACAACTCTTGCTCGTAGGATCAAAAACTGCATGTGATTCAACTCCATTTAGGACTGGGAAACAAACGCTAGCTCCCCTTACAAGAAACGCAATCTGCTTTTGAGAAAAGATCACTCTTCTACTCTACGGTATTTCCTATAGGGTCAGAACAGTGAGCTTACTCAGAACAAAAGAACTGTGCTTCCTACACACATGGCCATTTCTAGTTCAATTCTGCTGAGGAAACTAACAAGAGCAGTAGATCCTCTTCAGTCCAATACACTGTACATGCTGGGAACAGATGCCAGTGCTATTTGCCCTGTGTATGACAATGGGAGCGCAACAGTCACTCTTCTTACCAGAAAACAACTCTTGCTCGTAGGACCAGAAACTGCATGTGATTCAACTCCATTTGAGACTGGGAAACAAATGCTAGCTCGCCTTATAAGAAACACACTCTGCTTTTGAGAAAAGAGCACTCTCCTAATCTACTGTGTTTACTATGGGTTCGAACAGTGAGCTTGCTCAGAACAAAAGAACTGTGCTTCCAACACACACGGGCCATATCTAGTTTAACTCCGCTTAGGAAACTGACAAGAACAGTAGCTCCTCTTCAGTCCAATACACTGTACTTGCTGGGAACAGACCTGAGAGCTATTTGCACTGTATATGGCAATGGGAGCACAATAGTGACTCTTCTTACCAGTTAACATCTCTTGCTCGTAGGACCAGAAACTGCATGGGATTCAACTCCATTTCAGACTGGGAAACAAGCACTAGTTCGCCTTACAAGAAACACACTCTGCTTTTGAGAAAAGAGCACTCTTCTACTCTACTGTGTTTCCTATGGTGTCCGAACAGTCAGTTTGCTCAGAACAAAAGAACTGTGCTTCCTACACACAGGGGCCATATCTAGTTCAACTCTGCTTAGGAAACTGACAAGAACAGTAGCTCCTCTTCAGTCCAATACACTGTACTTGATGGGAGCAGACGCGAGTCCTCTTTGCACTGTTTGTGGCAATGGGAGCACAATAGTGACTTTCCTTACCAGAAAACAACTCTAGCTTGTAGGACCAAAAACTGCATGTGATTCAACTCCATTTAGGACTGGGAAACAAAAGCTAGCTCGCCTTACAAGTAACACACTCTGCTTTTGAGAAAAGAGCACTCTTCTACTCTACTGTGTTTCCTATAGGGCCAAAACAGTGAGCATGCTCAGAACAAAAGAACTGTGCTTCCTACAAACACGGCCATATCTAGTTCAATTCTGCTTAGGAAACTGACAAGAACAGTAGATCCTCTTCAGTCCAATACACTGTACATGCTGGGAACAGACGCCAGTGCTATTTGTCCTGTGTATGACAATGGGAGCGCAATAGTGACTCTTCTTAACAGAAAACAACTCTTGCTCGTAGGACCAAAAACTGCATGTGATTCAACTCCATTTAGGACTGGGAAACAAACGCTAGCTCGCCTTACAAGTAACACACTCTGCTTTTGAGAAAAGAGCACTCTTCTACTCTACTGTGTTTCCTATAGGGCCAAAACAGTGAGCTTGCTCAGAACAAAAGAACTGTGCTTCCTACAAACACGGCCATATCTAGTTCAATTCTGCTTAGGAAACTGACAAGAACAGTAGATCCTTTTCAGTCCAATAAACTGTACATGCTGGGAACAGACGCCAGTGCAATTTGCCCTGTGTATGACAATGGGAGCACAATAGTGACTCTTTTTAATAGAAAACAACTCTTGCTCGTAGGACCACAAACTGCATGTGATTCAACTCCATTTAGGACTGGGAAACAAATGCTAGCTCGCCTTACAAGAAACACACTCTCTTTTTGAGAAAAGGGCACTCTTCTACTCTACTGTGTTTCCTATGGGTTCGATCAGTGAGCTTACAGTAGAAAAGAACTGTGCTTCTTACACACACGGGCCATATCTAGTTCAACTCTGCTTAGGAAACTGACAAGAACATTAGCTCCTCTTCAGTCCAATACACTGTACTTGATGGGAACAGACGCGAGTCCTCTTTGCACTGTTTGTGGCAATGGGAGCACAATAGTGACTTTCCTTACCAGAAAACAACTCTAGCTTGTAGGACCAAAAACTGCATGTGATTCAACTCCATTTAGGACTGGGAAACAAACGCTAGCTCGCCTTACAAGAAACACACTCTGCTTTTGAGAAAAGATCACTCTTCTACTCTACTGTTTTTTCTATAGGGCCAGAACAGTGAGCTTGCTCAGAACAAAAGAACTGTGCTTCCTACACAAATGGCCATATCTAGTTCAATTCTGCTTAGGAAACTGACAAGAACAGTAGATCCTTTTCAGTCCAATATAGTGTACATGCTGGGAACAGACGCCAGTGCAATTTGACCTGTATATGACAATGGGAGCACAATACTGACTCTTTTTAATAGAAAACAACTCTTGCTCGTAGGACCAGAAACTGCATGTGATTCAACTCCATTTAGCACTGGGAAACAAATGCTAGCTCGCCTTACAAGAAACACACTCTGTTTTTGAGAAAAGGGCATTCTTCTACTCTACTGTGTTTCCTATGGGTCGATCAGTGAGCTTACAGTAGAAAAGAACTGTGCTTCTTACACACACGGGCCATATCTAGTTCAACTCTGCTTAGGAAACTGACAAGAACAGTAGCTCCTCTTCAGTCCAATACACTGTACTTGATGGGAACAGACGCGAGTCTTCTTTGCACTGTTTGTGGCAATGGGAGCACAATAGTGACTTTCCTTACCAGAAAACAACTCTAGCTTGTAGGACCAAAAACTGCATGTGATTCAACTCCATTTAGGACTGGGAAACAAACGCTAGCTCGCCTTACAAGTAACACACTCTGCTTTTGAGAAAAGAGCACTCTTCTACTCTACTGTGTTTCCTATAGGGTCAGAAGTGTGAGCTTGCTCAGAACAAAAGAACTGTGCTTCCTACACACATGACCATATATAGTTCAATTCTGCTGAGGAAACTAACAAGAGCAGTAGATCCTCTTCAGTACAATACACTGTACATGCTGGGAACAGATGCCAGTGCTATTTGCCCTGTGTATGACAATGGGAGCGCAACAGTCACTCTTCTTACCAGGAAACAACTCTTGCTCGTAGGACCAGAAACTGCATGTGATTCAACTCCATTTAGGACTGGGAAACAAATGCTAGCTCGCGTTATAAGAAACACACTCTGCTTTTGAGAAAAGAGCACTCTCCTAATCTACTGTGTTTACTATGGGTTCGAACAGTGAGCTTGCTCAGAACAAAAGAACTGTGCTTCCTACACACACGGGCCATATCTAGTTTAACTCCGCTTAGGAAACTGACAAGAAGAGTAGCTCCTCTTCAGTCCAATACACTGTACTTGCTGGGAACAGACGTGAGAGCTATTTGCACTGTATATGGCAATGGGAGCACAATAGTGACTCTTCTTACCAGTTAACATCTCTTGCTCGTAGGACCAGAAACTGCATGGGATTCAACTCCATTTCAGACTGGGAAACAAGCACTAGTTCGCCTTACAAGAAACACACTCTGCTTTTGAGAAAAGAGCACTCTTCTACTCTACTGTGTTTCCTATGGTGTCCGAACAGTCAGTTTGCTCAGAACAAAAGAACTGTGCTTCCTACACACAGGGGCCATATCTAGTTCAACTCTGCTTAGGAAACTGACAAGAACAGTAGCTCCTCTTCAGTCCAATACACTGTACTTGATGGGAGCAGACGCGAGTCCTCTTTGCACTGTTTGTGGCAATGGGAGCACAATAGTAACTTTCCTTACCAGAAAACAACTCTAGCTTGTAGGACCAAAAACTGCATTTGTTTCAACTCCATTTAGGACTGGGAAACAAACGCTAGCTCGCCTTACAAGTAACACACTCTGCTTTTGAGAAAAGATCACTCTTCTACTCTACTGTGTTTCCTATAGGGCCAAAACAGTGAGCTTGCTCAGAACAAAAGAACTGTGCTTCCTACAAACACGGCCATATCTAGTTCAATTCTGCTTAGGAAACTGACAAGAACAGTAGATCCTCTTCAGTCCAATACACTGTACATGCTGGGAACAGACGCCAGTGCTATTTGCCCTGTGTCTGACAATGGGAGCGCAATAGTGACTCTTCTTACCAGAAAACAACTCTTGCTCGTAGGACCAGAAACTGCATGTGATTCAACTCCATTTAGGACTGGGAAACAAATGCTAGCTCGCCTTACAAGAAACACACTCTGCTTTTGAGAAAAGAGCACTCTTCTACTCTACTCTGTTTCCTATGTGTTCGATCAGTGAGCTTACAGTACAAAAGAACTGTGCTTCCTACACACACGGGCCATATCTAGTTCAACTCTGCTTAGGAAATTGACAAGAACAGTAGCTCCTCTTCAGTCCAATACACTGTACTTGATGGGAACAGACGCGAGTCCTCTTTGCACTGTGTGTGGCAATGGGAGCACAAATGTGACTTTCCTTACCAGAAAACAACTCTAGCTCATAGGACCAAAAACTACATGTGATTCAACTCAATTTAGGACTGGGAAAAAACGCTAGCTTGCCTTACAAGAAACACACTCTGCTTTTGAGAAAAGAGCACTCTCTACTCTACTGTGTTTCCTATAGGGCCAAAAGAGTGAGCTTGTTCAGAACAAAAGAACTGTGCTTCCTACACACACGGGCCATATCTACTTTAACTCTGCTTAGTAAACTGACAAGAACAGTAGCTCCTCTTCAGTCCAATACACTGTACTTGCTGGTAACAAACGCGAGAGCTATTTGCACTGTATTTGGCAATGGGAGCGCAATAGTGACTCTTCTTACCAGTTAACATCTCTTGCTCGTAGGACCAGAAACTGCATGGGATTCAACTCCATTTCAGACTGGGAAACAAGCACTAGTTCGCCTTACAAGAAACACACTCTGCTTTTGAGAAAAGAGCACTCTTCTACTCTACTGTGTTTCCTATGGGGTCCGAATAGTGAGCTTGCTCAGAACAAAAGAACTGTGCTTCCTACACACAGGGGCCATATCTAGTTCAACTCTGCTTAGGAAACTGACAAGAACAGTAGCTCCTGTTCAGTCCAATACACTGTACTTGATGGGAACAGACGCGAGTCCTCTTTGCACTGTGTGTGGCAATGGGAGCGCAATAGTGACTTTCCTTACCAGAAAAAAACTCTAGCTCGTAGGACCAAAAACTGCATGTGATTCAACTCCATTTAGGACTGGGAAACAAACGCTAGATCGCCTTACAAGAAACACACTCTGCTTTTGAGAAAAGAGCACTCTTCTACTCTACTGTGTTTCCTATAGGGCCAAAAGAGTGAGCTTGCTCAGAAGAAAAGAACTGTGCTTCCTACACACACGGCTATATCTAGTTCAATTCTGCTTAGGAAACTGACAAGAACAGTAGCTCCTCTTCAGTCCAATACACTGCACATGCTGGGAACAGACGCCAGTGCTATTTGCCCTGTGTATGACAATGGGAGCGCAATAGTGACTCTTCTTACCAGAAAACAACTCTTGCTCGTAGGACCAGAAACTGCATGTGATTCAACTCCATTTAGGACTGGGAAACAAATGCTAGCTCGCCTTACAAGAAACACACTCTCTTTTTGAGAAAAGGGCACTCTTCTACTCTACTGTGTTTCCTATGGGTTCGATCAGTGAGCTTACAGTAGAAAAGAACTGTGCTTCCTACACACACGGGCCATATCTAGTTCAACTCTGCTTAGGAAACTGACAAGAACAGTAGCTCCTCTTCAGTCCAATACACTGTACTTGATGGGAACAGACGCGAGTCCTCTTTGCACTGTGTGTGGCAATGGGAGCGCAATAGTGACTTTCCTTACCAAAAAACAACTCTTGCTCGTAGGATCAAAAACTGCATGTGATTCAACTCCATTTAGGACTGGGAAACAAACGCTAGCTCCCCTTACAAGAAACGCAATCTGCTTTTGAGAAAAGAGCACTCTTCTACTCTACTGTGTTTCCTATAGGGCCAGAACAGTGAGCTTGCTCAGAACAAAAGAACTGTGCTTCCTACACACATGGCCATATCTAGTTCAATTCTGCTTAGGAAACTGACAAGAACAGTAGACCCTTTTCAGTCCAATAAACTGTACATGCTGGGAACAGACGCCAGTGCAATTTGCCCTGTGTATGACAATGGGAGCACAATAGTGACTCTTTTTAAGAGAAAACAACTCTTGCTCGTAGGACCAGAAACTGCATGTGATTCAACTCCATTTAGGACTGGGAAACAAATGCTAGCTCGCCTTACAAGAAACACACTCTCTTTTTGAGAAAAGGGCACTCTTCTACTCTACTGTGTTTCCTATGGGTTCGATCAGTGAGCTTACAGTAGAAAAGAACTGTGCTTCCTACACACACGGGCCATATCTAGTTCAACTCTGCTTAGGAAACTGACAAGAACAGTAGCTCCTCTTCAGTCCAATACACTGTACTTGATGGGAACAGACGCGAGTCCTCTTTGCACTGTGTGTGGCAATGGGAGCGCAATAGTGACTTTCCTTACCAAAAAACAACTCTTGCTCGTAGGATCAAAAACTGCATGTGATTCAACTCCATTTAGGACTGGGAAACAAACGCTAGCTCCCCTTACAAGAAACGCAATCTGCTTTTGAGAAAAGATCACTCTTCTACTCTACGGTATTTCCTATAGGGTCAGAACAGTGAGCTTACTCAGAACAAAAGAACTGTGCTTCCTACACACATGGCCATTTCTAGTTCAATTCTGCTGAGGAAACTAACAAGAGCAGTAGATCCTCTTCAGTCCAATACACTGTACATGCTGGGAACAGATGCCAGTGCTATTTGCCCTGTGTATGACAATGGGAGCGCAACAGTCACTCTTCTTACCAGAAAACAACTCTTGCTCGTAGGACCAGAAACTGCATGTGATTCAACTCCATTTGAGACTGGGAAACAAATGCTAGCTCGCCTTATAAGAAACACACTCTGCTTTTGAGAAAAGAGCACTCTCCTAATCTACTGTGTTTACTATGGGTTCGAACAGTGAGCTTGCTCAGAACAAAAGAACTGTGCTTCCAACACACACGGGCCATATCTAGTTTAACTCCGCTTAGGAAACTGACAAGAACAGTAGCTCCTCTTCAGTCCAATACACTGTACTTGCTGGGAACAGACCTGAGAGCTATTTGCACTGTATATGGCAATGGGAGCACAATAGTGACTCTTCTTACCAGTTAACATCTCTTGCTCGTAGGACCAGAAACTGCATGGGATTCAACTCCATTTCAGACTGGGAAACAAGCACTAGTTCGCCTTACAAGAAACACACTCTGCTTTTGAGAAAAGAGCACTCTTCTACTCTACTGTGTTTCCTATGGTGTCCGAACAGTCAGTTTGCTCAGAACAAAAGAACTGTGCTTCCTACACACAGGGGCCATATCTAGTTCAACTCTGCTTAGGAAACTGACAAGAACAGTAGCTCCTCTTCAGTCCAATACACTGTACTTGATGGGAGCAGACGCGAGTCCTCTTTGCACTGTTTGTGGCAATGGGAGCACAATAGTGACTTTCCTTACCAGAAAACAACTCTAGCTTGTAGGACCAAAAACTGCATGTGATTCAACTCCATTTAGGACTGGGAAACAAAAGCTAGCTCGCCTTACAAGTAACACACTCTGCTTTTGAGAAAAGAGCACTCTTCTACTCTACTGTGTTTCCTATAGGGCCAAAACAGTGAGCATGCTCAGAACAAAAGAACTGTGCTTCCTACAAACACGGCCATATCTAGTTCAATTCTGCTTAGGAAACTGACAAGAACAGTAGATCCTCTTCAGTCCAATACACTGTACATGCTGGGAACAGACGCCAGTGCTATTTGTCCTGTGTATGACAATGGGAGCGCAATAGTGACTCTTCTTAACAGAAAACAACTCTTGCTCGTAGGACCAAAAACTGCATGTGATTCAACTCCATTTAGGACTGGGAAACAAACGCTAGCTCGCCTTACAAGTAACACACTCTGCTTTTGAGAAAAGAGCACTCTTCTACTCTACTGTGTTTCCTATAGGGCCAAAACAGTGAGCTTGCTCAGAACAAAAGAACTGTGCTTCCTACAAACACGGCCATATCTAGTTCAATTCTGCTTAGGAAACTGACAAGAACAGTAGATCCTTTTCAGTCCAATAAACTGTACATGCTGGGAACAGACGCCAGTGCAATTTGCCCTGTGTATGACAATGGGAGCACAATAGTGACTCTTTTTAATAGAAAACAACTCTTGCTCGTAGGACCACAAACTGCATGTGATTCAACTCCATTTAGGACTGGGAAACAAATGCTAGCTCGCCTTACAAGAAACACACTCTCTTTTTGAGAAAAGGGCACTCTTCTACTCTACTGTGTTTCCTATGGGTTCGATCAGTGAGCTTACAGTAGAAAAGAACTGTGCTTCTTACACACACGGGCCATATCTAGTTCAACTCTGCTTAGGAAACTGACAAGAACATTAGCTCCTCTTCAGTCCAATACACTGTACTTGATGGGAACAGACGCGAGTCCTCTTTGCACTGTTTGTGGCAATGGGAGCACAATAGTGACTTTCCTTACCAGAAAACAACTCTAGCTTGTAGGACCAAAAACTGCATGTGATTCAACTCCATTTAGGACTGGGAAACAAACGCTAGCTCGCCTTACAAGAAACACACTCTGCTTTTGAGAAAAGATCACTCTTCTACTCTACTGTTTTTTCTATAGGGCCAGAACAGTGAGCTTGCTCAGAACAAAAGAACTGTGCTTCCTACACAAATGGCCATATCTAGTTCAATTCTGCTTAGGAAACTGACAAGAACAGTAGATCCTTTTCAGTCCAATATAGTGTACATGCTGGGAACAGACGCCAGTGCAATTTGACCTGTATATGACAATGGGAGCACAATACTGACTCTTTTTAATAGAAAACAACTCTTGCTCGTAGGACCAGAAACTGCATGTGATTCAACTCCATTTAGCACTGGGAAACAAATGCTAGCTCGCCTTACAAGAAACACACTCTGTTTTTGAGAAAAGGGCATTCTTCTACTCTACTGTGTTTCCTATGGGTCGATCAGTGAGCTTACAGTAGAAAAGAACTGTGCTTCTTACACACACGGGCCATATCTAGTTCAACTCTGCTTAGGAAACTGACAAGAACAGTAGCTCCTCTTCAGTCCAATACACTGTACTTGATGGGAACAGACGCGAGTCTTCTTTGCACTGTTTGTGGCAATGGGAGCACAATAGTGACTTTCCTTACCAGAAAACAACTCTAGCTTGTAGGACCAAAAACTGCATGTGATTCAACTCCATTTAGGACTGGGAAACAAACGCTAGCTCGCCTTACAAGTAACACACTCTGCTTTTGAGAAAAGAGCACTCTTCTACTCTACTGTGTTTCCTATAGGGTCAGAAGTGTGAGCTTGCTCAGAACAAAAGAACTGTGCTTCCTACACACATGACCATATCTAGTTCAATTCTGCTGAGGAAACTAACAAGAGCAGTAGATCCTCTTCAGTACAATACACTGTACATGCTGGGAACAGATGCCAGTGCTATTTGCCCTGTGTATGACAATGGGAGCGCAACAGTCACTCTTCTTACCAGGAAACAACTCTTGCTCGTAGGACCAGAAACTGCATGTGATTCAACTCCATTTAGGACTGGGAAACAAATGCTAGCTCGCGTTATAAGAAACACACTCTGCTTTTGAGAAAAGAGCACTCTCCTAATCTACTGTGTTTACTATGGGTTCGAACAGTGAGCTTGCTCAGAACAAAAGAACTGTGCTTCCTACACACACGGGCCATATCTAGTTTAACTCCGCTTAGGAAACTGACAAGAAGAGTAGCTCCTCTTCAGTCCAATACACTGTACTTGCTGGGAACAGACGTGAGAGCTATTTGCACTGTATATGGCAATGGGAGCACAATAGTGACTCTTCTTACCAGTTAACATCTCTTGCTCGTAGGACCAGAAACTGCATGGGATTCAACTCCATTTCAGACTGGGAAACAAGCACTAGTTCGCCTTACAAGAAACACACTCTGCTTTTGAGAAAAGAGCACTCTTCTACTCTACTGTGTTTCCTATGGTGTCCGAACAGTCAGTTTGCTCAGAACAAAAGAACTGTGCTTCCTACACACAGGGGCCATATCTAGTTCAACTCTGCTTAGGAAACTGACAAGAACAGTAGCTCCTCTTCAGTCCAATACACTGTACTTGATGGGAGCAGACGCGAGTCCTCTTTGCACTGTTTGTGGCAATGGGAGCACAATAGTAACTTTCCTTACCAGAAAACAACTCTAGCTTGTAGGACCAAAAACTGCATTTGTTTCAACTCCATTTAGGACTGGGAAACAAACGCTAGCTCGCCTTACAAGTAACACACTCTGCTTTTGAGAAAAGATCACTCTTCTACTCTACTGTGTTTCCTATAGGGCCAAAACAGTGAGCTTGCTCAGAACAAAAGAACTGTGCTTCCTACAAACACGGCCATATCTAGTTCAATTCTGCTTAGGAAACTGACAAGAACAGTAGATCCTCTTCAGTCCAATACACTGTACATGCTGGGAACAGACGCCAGTGCTATTTGCCCTGTGTCTGACAATGGGAGCGCAATAGTGACTCTTCTTACCAGAAAACAACTCTTGCTCGTAGGACCAGAAACTGCATGTGATTCAACTCCATTTAGGACTGGGAAACAAATGCTAGCTCGCCTTACAAGAAACACACTCTGCTTTTGAGAAAAGAGCACTCTTCTACTCTACTCTGTTTCCTATGTGTTCGATCAGTGAGCTTACAGTACAAAAGAACTGTGCTTCCTACACACACGGGCCATATCTAGTTCAACTCTGCTTAGGAAATTGACAAGAACAGTAGCTCCTCTTCAGTCCAATACACTGTACTTGATGGGAACAGACGCGAGTCCTCTTTGCACTGTGTGTGGCAATGGGAGCACAAATGTGACTTTCCTTACCAGAAAACAACTCTAGCTCATAGGACCAAAAACTACATGTGATTCAACTCAATTTAGGACTGGGAAAAAACGCTAGCTTGCCTTACAAGAAACACACTCTGCTTTTGAGAAAAGAGCACTCTCTACTCTACTGTGTTTCCTATAGGGCCAAAAGAGTGAGCTTGTTCAGAACAAAAGAACTGTGCTTCCTACACACACGGGCCATATCTACTTTAACTCTGCTTAGTAAACTGACAAGAACAGTAGCTCCTCTTCAGTCCAATACACTGTACTTGCTGGTAACAAACGCGAGAGCTATTTGCACTGTATTTGGCAATGGGAGCGCAATAGTGACTCTTCTTACCAGTTAACATCTCTTGCTCGTAGGACCAGAAACTGCATGGGATTCAACTCCATTTCAGACTGGGAAACAAGCACTAGTTCGCCTTACAAGAAACACACTCTGCTTTTGAGAAAAGAGCACTCTTCTACTCTACTGTGTTTCCTATGGGGTCCGAATAGTGAGCTTGATCAGAACAAAAGAACTGTGCTTCCTACACACAGGGGCCATATCTAGTTCAACTCTGCTTAGGAAACTGACAAGAACAGTAGCTCCTGTTCAGTCCAATACACTGTACTTGATGGGAACAGACGCGAGTCCTCTTTGCACTGTGTGTGGCAATGGGAGCGCAATAGTGACTTTCCTTACCAGAAAAAAACTCTAGCTCGTAGGACCAAAAACTGCATGTGATTCAACTCCATTTAGGACTGGGAAACAAACGCTAGATCGCCTTACAAGAAACACACTCTGCTTTTGAGAAAAGAGCACTCTTCTACTCTACTGTGTTTCCTATAGGGCCAAAAGAGTGAGCTTGCTCAGAAGAAAAGAACTGTGCTTCCTACACACACGGCTATATCTAGTTCAATTCTGCTTAGGAAACTGACAAGAACAGTAGCTCCTCTTCAGTCCAATACACTGCACATGCTGGGAACAGACGCCAGTGCTATTTGCCCTGTGTATGACAATGGGAGCGCAATAGTGACTCTTCTTACCAGAAAACAACTCTTGCTCGTAGGACCAGAAACTGCATGTGATTCAACTCCATTTAGGACTGGGAAACAAATGCTAGCTCGCCTTACAAGAAACACACTCTCTTTTTGAGAAAAGGGCACTCTTCTACTCTACTGTGTTTCCTATGGGTTCGATCAGTGAGCTTACAGTAGAAAAGAACTGTGCTTCCTACACACACGGGCCATATCTAGTTCAACTCTGCTTAGGAAACTGACAAGAACAGTAGCTCCTCTTCAGTCCAATACACTGTACTGAAGGGAACAGACGCGATCCTCTTTGCACTGTGTGTGGCAATGGGAGCGCAATAGTGACTTTCCTTACCAGAAAACAACTCTTGCTCGTAGGATCAAAAACTGCATGTGATTCAACTCCATTTAGGACTGGGAAACAAATGCTAGCTCCCCTTACAAGAAACGCACTCTGCTTTTGAGAAAAGATCACTCTTCTACTCTACGGTATTTCCTATAGGGTCAGAACAGTGAGCTTACTCAGAACAAAAGAACTGTGCTTCCTACACACATGGCCATATCTAGTTCAATTCTGCTGAGGAAACTGACAAGAATAGTAGATCCTCTTCAGTCCAATACACTGTACATGCTGGGAACAGATGCCAGTGCTATTTGCCCTGTGTATGACAATGGGAGCGCAATAGTGACTCTTCTTACCAGAAAACAACTCTTGCTCGTAGGACCAGAAACTGCATGTGATTCAACTCCATTTAGGACTGGGAAACAAATGCTAGCTCGCCTTATAAGAAACACACTCTGCTTTTGAGAAAAGAGCACTCTCCTAATCTACTGTGTTTACTATGGGTTCGAACAGTGAGCTTGCTCAGAACAAAAGAACTGTGCTTCCAACACACACGGGCCATATCTAGTTTAACTCCGCTTAGGAAACTGACAAGAACAGTAGCTCCTCTTCAGTCCAATACACTGTACTTGCTGGGAACAGACCTGAGAGCTATTTGCACTGTATATGGCAATGGGAGCACAATAGTGACTCTTCTTACCAGTTAACATCTCTTGCTCGTAGGACCAGAAACTGCATGGGATTCAACTCCATTTCAGACTGGGAAACAAGCACTAGTTCGCCTTACAAGAAACACACTCTGCTTTTGAGAAAAGAGCACTCTTCTACTCTACTGTGTTTCCTATGGTGTCCGAACAGTCAGTTTGCTCAGAACAAAAGAACTGTGCTTCCTACACACAGGGGCCATATCTAGTTCAACTCTGCTTAGGAAACTGACAAGAACAATAGCTCCTCTTCAGTCCAATACACTGTACTTGATGGGAGCAGACGCGAGTCCTCTTTGCACTGTTTGTGGCAATGGGAGCACAATAGTGACTTTCCTTACCAGAAAACAACTCTAGCTTGTAGGACCAAAAACTGCATGTGATTCAACTCCATTTAGGACTGGGAAACAAAAGCTAGCTCGCCTTACAAGTAACACACTCTGCTTTTGAGAAAAGAGCACTCTTCTACTCTACTGTGTTTCCTATAGGGCCAAAACAGTGAGCATGCTCAGAACAAAAGAACTGTGCTTCCTACAAACACGGCCATATCTAGTTCAATTCTGCTTAGGAAACTGACAAGAACAGTAGATCCTCTTCAGTCCAATACACTGTACATGCTGGGAACAGACGCCAGTGCTATTTGTCCTGTGTATGACAATGGGAGCGCAATAGTGACTCTTCTTAACAGAAAACAACTCTTGCTCGTAGGACCAAAAACTGCATGTGATTCAACTCCATTTAGGACTGGGAAACAAACGCTAGCTCGCCTTACAAGTAACACACTCTGCTTTTGAGAAAAGAGCACTCTTCTACTCTACTGTGTTTCCTATAGGGCCAAAACAGTGAGCTTGCTCAGAACAAAAGAACTGTGCTTCCTACAAACACGGCCATATCTAGTTCAATTCTGCTTAGGAAACTGACAAGAACAGTAGATCCTTTTCAGTCCAATAAACTGTACATGCTGGGAACAGACGCCAGTGCAATTTGCCCTGTGTATGACAATGGGAGCACAATAGTGACTCTTTTTAATAGAAAACAACTCTTGCTCGTAGGACCACAAACTGCATGTGATTCAACTCCATTTAGGACTGGGAAACAAATGCTAGCTCGCCTTACAAGAAACACACTCTCTTTTTGAGAAAAGGGCACTCTTCTACTCTACTGTGTTTCCTATGGGTTCGATCAGTGAGCTTACAGTAGAAAAGAACTGTGCTTCTTACACACACGGGCCATATCTAGTTCAACTCTGCTTAGGAAACTGACAAGAACATTAGCTCCTCTTCAGTCCAATACACTGTACTTGATGGGAACAGACGCGAGTCCTCTTTGCACTGTTTGTGGCAATGGGAGCACAATAGTGACTTTCCTTACCAGAAAACAACTCTAGCTTGTAGGACCAAAAACTGCATGTGATTCAACTCCATTTAGGACTGGGAAACAAACGCTAGCTCGCCTTACAAGAAACACACTCTGCTTTTGAGAAAAGATCACTCTTCTACTCTACTGTTTTTTCTATAGGGCCAGAACAGTGAGCTTGCTCAGAACAAAAGAACTGTGCTTCCTACACAAATGGCCATATCTAGTTCAATTCTGCTTAGGAAACTGACAAGAACAGTAGATCCTTTTCAGTCCAATATAGTGTACATGCTGGGAACAGACGCCAGTGCAATTTGACCTGTGTATGACAATGGGAGCACAATACTGACTCTTTTTAATAGAAAACAACTCTTGCTCATAGGACCAGAAACTGCATGTGATTCAACTCCATTTAGCACTGGGAAACAAATGCTAGCTCGCCTTACAAGAAACACACTCTGTTTTTGAGAAAAGGGCATTCTTCTACTCTACTGTGTTTCCTATGGGTCGATCAGTGAGCTTACAGTAGAAAAGAACTGTGCTTCTTACACACACGGGCCATATCTAGTTCAACTCTGCTTAGGAAACTGACAAGAACAGTAGCTCCTCTTCAGTCCAATACACTGTACTTGATGGGAACAGACGCGAGTCTTCTTTGCACTGTTTGTGGCAATGGGAGCACAATAGTGACTTTCCTTACCAGAAAACAACTCTAGCTTGTAGGACCAAAAACTGCATGTGATTCAACTCCATTTAGGACTGGGAAACAAACGCTAGCTCGCCTTACAAGTAACACACTCTGCTTTTGAGAAAAGAGCACTCTTCTACTCTACTGTGTTTCCTATAGGGTCAGAAGTGTGAGCTTACTCAGAACAAAAGAACTGTGCTTCCTACACACATGACCATATCTAGTTCAATTCTGCTGAGGAAACTAACAAGAGCAGTAGATCCTCTTCAGTACAATACACTGTACATGCTGGGAACAGATGCCAGTGCTATTTGCCCTGTGTATGACAATGGGAGCGCAACAGTCACTCTTCTTACCAGGAAACAACTCTTGCTCGTAGGACCAGAAACTGCATGTGATTCAACTCCATTTAGGACTGGGAAACAAATGCTAGCTCGCCTTATAAGAAACACACTCTGCTTTTGAGAAAAGAGCACTCTCCTAATCTACTGTGTTTACTATGGGTTCGAACAGTGAGCTTGCTCAGAACAAAAGAACTGTGCTTCCTACACACACGGGCCATATCTAGTTTAACTCCGCTTAGGAAACTGACAAGAAGAGTAGCTCCTCTTCAGTCCAATACACTGTACTTGCTGGGAACAGACGTGAGAGCTATTTGCACTGTATATGGCAATGGGAGCACAATAGTGACTCTTCTTACCAGTTAACATCTCTTGCTCGTAGGACCAGAAACTGCATGGGATTCAACTCCATTTCAGACTGGGAAACAAGCACTAGTTCGCCTTACAAGAAACACACTCTGCTTTTGAGAAAAGAGCACTCTTCTACTCTACTGTGTTTCCTATGGTGTCCGAACAGTCAGTTTGCTCAGAACAAAAGAACTGTGCTTCCTACACACAGGGGCCATATCTAGTTCAATTCTGCTTAGGAAACTGACAAGAACAGTAGATCCTCTTCAGTCCAATACACTGTACATGCTGGGAACAGACGCCAGTGCTATTTGTCCTGTGTATGACAATGGGAGCGCAATAGTGACTCTTCTTAACAGAAAACAACTCTTGCTCGTAGGACCAAAAACTGCATGTGATTCAACTCCATTTAGGACTGGGAAACAAACGCTAGCTCGCCTTACAAGTAACACACTCTGCTTTTGAGAAAAGAGCACTCTTCTACTCTACTGTGTTTCCTATAGGGCCAAAACAGTGAGCTTGCTCAGAACAAAAGAACTGTGCTTCCTACAAACACGGCCATATCTAGTTCAATTCTGCTTAGGAAACTGACAAGAACAGTAGATCCTTTTCAGTCCAATAAACTGTACATGCTGGGAACAGACGCCAGTGCAATTTGCCCTGTGTATGACAATGGGAGCACAATAGTGACTCTTTTTAATAGAAAACAACTCTTGCTCGTAGGACCACAAACTGCATGTGATTCAACTCCATTTAGGACTGGGAAACAAATGCTAGCTCGCCTTACAAGAAACACACTCTCTTTTTGAGAAAAGGGCACTCTTCTACTCTACTGTGTTTCCTATGGGTTCGATCAGTGAGCTTACAGTAGAAAAGAACTGTGCTTCTTACACACACGGGCCATATCTAGTTCAACTCTGCTTAGGAAACTGACAAGAACATTAGCTCCTCTTCAGTCCAATACACTGTACTTGATGGGAACAGACGCGAGTCCTCTTTGCACTGTTTGTGGCAATGGGAGCACAATAGTGACTTTCCTTACCAGAAAACAACTCTAGCTTGTAGGACCAAAAACTGCATGTGATTCAACTCCATTTAGGACTGGGAAACAAACGCTAGCTCGCCTTACAAGAAACACACTCTGCTTTTGAGAAAAGATCACTCTTCTACTCTACTGTTTTTTCTATAGGGCCAGAACAGTGAGCTTGCTCAGAACAAAAGAACTGTGCTTCCTACACAAATGGCCATATCTAGTTCAATTCTGCTTAGGAAACTGACAAGAACAGTAGATCCTTTTCAGTCCAATATAGTGTACATGCTGGGAACAGACGCCAGTGCAATTTGACCTGTGTATGACAATGGGAGCACAATACTGACTCTTTTTAATAGAAAACAACTCTTGCTCATAGGACCAGAAACTGCATGTGATTCAACTCCATTTAGCACTGGGAAACAAATGCTAGCTCGCCTTACAAGAAACACACTCTGTTTTTGAGAAAAGGGCATTCTTCTACTCTACTGTGTTTCCTATGGGTCGATCAGTGAGCTTACAGTAGAAAAGAACTGTGCTTCTTACACACACGGGCCATATCTAGTTCAACTCTGCTTAGGAAACTGACAAGAACAGTAGCTCCTCTTCAGTCCAATACACTGTACTTGATGGGAACAGACGCGAGTCTTCTTTGCACTGTTTGTGGCAATGGGAGCACAATAGTGACTTTCCTTACCAGAAAACAACTCTAGCTTGTAGGACCAAAAACTGCATGTGATTCAACTCCATTTAGGACTGGGAAACAAACGCTAGCTCGCCTTACAAGTAACACACTCTGCTTTTGAGAAAAGAGCACTCTTCTACTCTACTGTGTTTCCTATAGGGTCAGAAGTGTGAGCTTACTCAGAACAAAAGAACTGTGCTTCCTACACACATGACCATATCTAGTTCAATTCTGCTGAGGAAACTAACAAGAGCAGTAGATCCTCTTCAGTACAATACACTGTACATGCTGGGAACAGATGCCAGTGCTATTTGCCCTGTGTATGACAATGGGAGCGCAACAGTCACTCTTCTTACCAGGAAACAACTCTTGCTCGTAGGACCAGAAACTGCATGTGATTCAACTCCATTTAGGACTGTGAAACAAATGCTAGCTCGCCTTATAAGAAACACACTCTGCTTTTGAGAAAAGAGCACTCTCCTAATCTACTGTGTTTACTATGGGTTCGAACAGTGAGCTTGCTCAGAACAAAAGAACTGTGCTTCCTACACACACGGGCCATATCTAGTTTAACTCCGCTTAGGAAACTGACAAGAAGAGTAGCTCCTCTTCAGTCCAATACACTGTACTTGCTGGGAACAGACGTGAGAGCTATTTGCACTGTATATGGCAATGGGAGCACAATAGTGACTCTTCTTACCAGTTAACATCTCTTGCTCGTAGGACCAGAAACTGCATGGGATTCAACTCCATTTCAGACTGGGAAACAAGCACTAGTTCGCCTTACAAGAAACACACTCTGCTTTTGAGAAAAGAGCACTCTTCTACTCTACTGTGTTTCCTATGGTGTCCGAACAGTCAGTTTGCTCAGAACAAAAGAACTGTGCTTCCTACACACAGGGGCCATATCTAGTTCAACTCTGCTTAGGAAACTGACAAGAACAGTAGCTCCTCTTCAGTCCAATACACTGTACTTGATGGGAGCAGACGCGAGTCCTCTTTGCACTGTTTGTGGCAATGGGAGCACAATAGTGACTTTCCTTACCAGAAAACAACTCTAGCTTGTAGGACCAAAAACTGCATTTGTTTCAACTCCATTTAGGACTGGGAAACAAACGCTAGCTCGCCTTACAAGTAACACACTCTGCTTTTGAGAAAAGATCACTCTTCTACTCTACTGTGTTTCCTATAGGGCCAAAACAGTGAGCTTGCTCAGAACAAAAGAACTGTGCTTCCTACAAACACGGCCATATCTAGTTCAATTCTGCTTAGGAAACTGACAAGAACAGTAGATCCTCTTCAGTCCAATACACTGTACATGCTGGGAACAGACGCCAGTGCTATTTGCCCTGTGTCTGACAATGGGAGCGCAATAGTGACTCTTCTTACCAGAAAACAACTCTTGCTCGTAGGACCAGAAACTGCATGTGATTCAACTCCATTTAGGACTGGGAAACAAATGCTAGCTCGCCTTACAAGAAACACACTCTGCTTTTGAGAAAAGAGCACTCTTCTACTCTACTCTGTTTCCTATGTGTTCGATCAGTGAGCTTACAGTACAAAAGAACTGTGCTTCCTACACACACGGGCCATATCTAGTTCAACTCTGCTTAGGAAATTGACAAGAACAGTAGCTCCTCTTCAGTCCAATACACTGTACTTGATGGGAACAGACGCGAGTCCTCTTTGCATTGTGTGTGGCAATGGGAGCACAAATGTGACTTTCCTTACCAGAAAACAACTCTAGCTCATAGGACCAAAAACTGCATGTGATTCAACTCAATTTAGGACTGGGAAAAAACGCTAGCTTGCCTTACAAGAAACACACTCTGCTTTTGAGAAAAGAGCACTCTTCTACTCTACTGTGTTTCCTATAGGGCCAAAAGAGTGAGCTTGTTCAGAACAAAAGAACTGTGCTTCCTACACACACGGGCCATATCTACTTTAACTCTGCTTAGTAAACTGACAAGAACAGTAGCTCCTCTTCAGTCCAATACACTGTACTTGCTGGTAACAAACGCGAGAGCTATTTGCACTGTATTTGGCAATGGGAGCGCAATAGTGACTCTTCTTACCAGTTAACATCTCTTGCTCGTAGGACCAGAAACTGCATGGGATTCAACTCCATTTCAGACTGGGAAACAAGCACTAGTTCGCCTTAGAAGAAACACACTCTGCTTTTGAGAAAAGAGCACTCTTCTACTCTACTGTGTTTCCTATGGGGTCCGAATAGTGAGCTTGCTCAGAACAAAAGAACTGTGCTTCCTACACACAGGGGCCATATCTAGTTCAACTCTGCTTAGGAAACTGACAAGAGCAGTAGCTCCTGTTCAGTCCAATACACTGTACTTGATGGGAACAGACGCGAGTCCTCTTTGCACTGTGTGTGGCAATGGGAGCGCAATAGTGACTTTCCTTACCAGAAAAAAACTCTAGCTCGTAGGACCAAAAACTGCATGTGATTCAACTCCATTTAGGACTGGGAAACAAACGCTAGATCGCCTTACAAGAAACACACTCTGCTTTTGAGAAAAGAGCACTCTTCTACTCTACTGTGTTTCCTATAGGGCCAAAAGAGTGAGCTTGCTCAGAAGAAAAGAACTGTGCTTCCTACACACACGGCTATATCTAGTTCAATTCTGCTTAGGAAACTGACAAGAACAGTAGCTCCTCTTCAGTCCAATACACTGCACATGCTGGGAACAGACGCCAGTGCTATTTGCCCTGTGTATGACAATGGGAGCACAATACTGACTCTTATTAATAGAAAACAACTCTTGCTCGTAGGACCAGAAACTGCATGTGATTCAACTCCATTTAGGACTGGGAAACAAATGCTAGCTCGCCTTACAAGAAACACACTCTCTTTTTGAGAAAAGGGCACTCTTCTACTCTACTGTGTTTCCTATGGGTTCGATCAGTGAGCTTACAGTAGAAAAGAACTGTGCTTCCTACACACACGGGCCATATCTAGTTCAACTCTGCTTAGGAAACTGACAAGAACAGTAGCTCCTCTTCAGTCCAATACACTGTACTGAAGGGAACAGACGCGATCCTCTTTGCACTGTGTGTGGCAATGGGAGCACAATAGTGACTTTCCTTACCAGAAAACAACCCTTGCTCATAGGATCAAAAACTGCATGTGATTCAACTCCATTTAGGACTGGGAAACAAATGCTAGCTCCCCTTACAAGAAACGCACTCTGCTTTTGAGAAAAGATCACTCTTCTACTCTACGGTATTTCCTATAGGGTCAGAACAGTGAGCTTACTCAGAACAAAAGAACTGTGCTTCCTACACACATGGCCATATCTAGTTCAATTCTGCTGAGGAAACTGACAAGAACAGTAGATCCTCTTCAGTCCAATACACTGTACATGCTGGGAACAGATGCCAGTGCTATTTGCCCTGTGTATGACAATGGGAGCGCAATAGTGACTCTTCTTACCAGAAAACAACTCTTGCTCGTAGGACCAGAAACTGCATGTGATTCAACTCCATTTAGGACTGGGAAACAAATGCTAGCTCGCCTTATAAGAAACACACTCTGCTTTTGAGAAAAGAGCACTCTCCTAATCTACTGTGTTTACTATGGGTTCGAACAGTGAGCTTGCTCAGAACAAAAGAACTGTGCTTCCTACACACAGGGGCCATATCTAGTTCAACTCTGCTTAGGAAACTGACAAGAACAGTAGCTCCTCTTCAGTCCAATACACTGTACTTGATGGGAACAGACGCGAGTCCTCTTTGCACTGTGTGTGGCAATGGGAGCGCAATAGTGACTTTCCTTACCAGAAAAAAACTCTAGCTCGTAGGACCAAAAACTGCATGTGATTCAACTCCATTTAGGACTGGTTAACAAACGCTTGCCTGCCTTACAAGAAACACCCTCTGCTTTTGAGAAAAGAGCACTCTTCTACTCTACTGTGTTTCCTATAGGGCCAAAAGAGTGAGCTTGCTCAGAACAAAAGAACTGTGCTTCCTACACACGGGGGCCATATCTTGTTCAATTCTGCTTAGGAAACTGACAAGAACAGTAGCTCCTCTTCAGTCCAATACACTGTACTTGCTGGGAACAACGCGAGAGCTATTTGCACTGTAGATGGCAATGGGAGGGCAATAGTGACTCTTCTTACCAGTTAACATCTCATGCTTGTAGGACCAGAAACTGCATGGGATTCAACTCCCTTTCAGACTGGAAAACAAGCACTAGTTCGCCTTACAAGAAACACACTCTGCTTTGAGAAAAGAGATCTCTTCTACTCTACTGTGTTTCCTAAGGGGTCCGAAGAGTCAGCTTGCTCAGAACAAAAGAACTTTGCTTCTTACACACAGGGGCCAATCTAGTTCAACTCTGCTTAGGAAACTGACAAGAACAGTAGCTCCTCTTCAGTCCAGTACACTGTACTTGATGGGAACAGAGGCGAGTGCTATTTGCACAGTGTATGGCAATGGGAGCGCAATAGTGAATTTCCTTACCAGATAACAACTCTTGCTCGTAGGATCAAAAACTGCATGTGATTCAACTCCATTTAGGACTGGGAAACAAACGCTAGCTCGCCTTACAAGAAACACACTCTGCTTTTGAGAAAAGATCACTCTTCTACTCTACTGTGTTTTCTATAGGGCCAGAACAGTGAGCTTGCTCAGAACAAAAGAACTGTGCTTCCTACACACATGGCCATATCTAGTTCAATTCTGCTTAGGAAACTGACAAGAACAGTAGACCCTTTTCAGTCCAATAAACTGTACATGCTGAGAACAGACGCCAGTGCAATTTGCTCTGTGTATGACAATGGGAGCACAATAGTGACTCTTTTTAATAGAAAACAACTCTTGCTCGTAGAACCAGAAACTGCATGTGATTCAACTCCATTTAGGACTGGGAAACAAATGCTAGCTCGCCTTACAAGAAACACACTCTGTTTTTGAGAAAAGGGCACTCTTCTACTCTACTGTGTTTCCTATGGGTTCGATCAGTGAGCTTACAGTAGAAATGAACTGTGCTTCCTACACACACGGGCCATATCTAGTTCAACTCTGCTTAGGAAACTGACAAGAACAGTAGCTCCTCTTCAGTCCAATACACTGTACTTGATGGGAACAGACGCGAGTCCTCTTTGCACTGTGTGTGGCAATGGGAGCACAATAGTGACTTTCCTTACCAGAAAACAACTCTTGCTCGTAGGATCAAAAACTGCATGTGATTCAACTCCATTTAGGACTGGGAAACAAATGCTAGCTCCCCTTACAAGAAACACACTCTGCTTTTGAGAAAAGATCACTCTTCTTCTCTACGGTATTTCCTATAGGGTAAGAAGAGTGAGCTTCCTCAGAACAAAAGAACTGTGCTTCCTACACACATGGCCATATCTAGTTCAATTCTGCTGAGGAAACTAACAAGAGCAGTAGATCCTCTTCAGTCCAATACACTGTACATGCTGGGAACAGATGCCAGTGCTATTTGCCCTGTGTATGACAATGGGAGCGCAACAGTCACTCTTCTTACCAGAAATCGACTCTTGCTCATAGGACCAGAAACTGCATGTGATTCAACTCCATTTAGGACTGTGAAACAAATGCTAGCTCGCCTTATAAGAAACACACTCTGCTTTTGAGAAAAGAGCACTCTCCCAATCTACTGTGTTTCCTATGGGTTCGAACAGTGAGCTTGCTCAGAACAAAAGAACTGTGCTTCCTACACACACGGGCCATATCTAGTTTAACTCCGCTTAGGAAACTGACAAGAAGAGTAGCTCCTCTTCAGTCCAATACACTGTACTTGCTGGGAACAGAGGTGAGAGCTATTTGCACTGTATATGGCAATGGGAGCGCAATAGTGACTCTTCTTACCAGTTAACATCTCTTGCTCGTAGGACCAGAAACTGCATGGGATTCAACTCAATTTCAGACTGGGAAACAAGCACTAGTTCGCCTTACAAGGAACACACTCTGCTTTTGAGAAAAGAGCACTCTTCTACTCTACTGTGTTTCCTATGGTGTCCGAACAGTCAGTTTGCTCAGAACAAAAGAACTGTGCTTCCTACACACAGGGGCCATATCTAGTTCAACTCTGCTTAGGAAACTGACAAGAACAGTAGCTCCTCTTCAGTCCAATACACTGTACTTGATGGGAGCAGACGCGAGTCCTCTTTGCACTGTTTGTGGCAATGGGAGCACAATAGTGACTTTCCTTACCAGAAAACAACTCTAGCTTGTAGGACCAAAAACTGCATGTGATTCAACTCCATTTAGGACTGGGAAACAAACGCTAGCTCGCCTTACAAGAAACACACTCTGCTTTTGAGAAAAGAGCACTCTTCTACTCTACTGTGTTTCCTATAGGGCCAAAACAGTGAGCTTGCTCAGAACAAAAGAACTGTGCTTCCTACAAACACGGACATATCTAGTTCAATTCTGCTTAGGAAACTGACAAGAACAGTAGCTCCTCTTCAGTCCAATACACTGTACTTGCTGGGAATAGACGCGAGAGCTATTTGCACTGTATATGGCAATGGGAGCGCAATAGTGACTCTTCTTACCAGAAAACAACTCTTGCTCGTAGGACCAGAAACTGCATGTGATTCAACTCCATTTAGGACTGGGAAACAAATGCTAGCTCGCCTTACAAGAAACACACTCTGCTTTTGAGAAAAGAGCACTCTTCTACTCTACTGTGTTTCCTATGGGGTCCGAACAGTGAGCTTGCTCAGAACAAAAGAACTGTGCTTCCTACACACAGGGGCCATATCTAGTTCAACACTGCTTAGGAAACTGACAAGAACAGTAGCTCCTCTTCAGTCCAATACACTGTACTTGATGGGAACAGACGCGAGTCCTCTTTGCACTGTGTGTGGCAATGGGAGCGCAATAGTGACTTTCCTTACCAGAAAAAAACTCTAGCTCGTAGGACCAAAAACTGCATGTGATTCAACTCCATTTAGGACTGGTTAACAAACGCTAGCCTGCCTTACAAGAAACACACTCTGCTTTTGAGAAAAGAGCACTCTTCTACTCAACTGTGTTTCCTATAGGGCCAAAAGAGTGAGCTTGCTCAGAACAAAAGAACTGTGCTTCCTACACACGGGGGCCATATCTTGTTCAATTCTGCTTAGGAAACTGACAAGAACAGTAGCTCCTCTTCAGTACAATACACTGTACATGCTGGGAACAGACGCCAGTGCTATTTGCCGTGTGTATGACAATGGGAGTGCAATAGTGACTCTTCTTACCAGAAAACAACTCTTGCTCGTAGGACCAGAAACTGCATGTGATTCAACTCCATTTAGCACTGGGAAACAAATGCTAGCTCGCCTTACAAGAAACACACTCTGCTTTTGAGAAAAGAGCACTCTTCTACTCTACTCTGTTTCCTATGTGTTCGATCAGTGAGCTTACAGTACAAAAGAACTGTGCTTCCTACACACACGGGCCATATCTAGTTCAACTCTGCTTAGGAAATTGACAAGAACAGTAGCTCCTCTTCAGTCCAATACACTGTACTTGATGGGAACAGACGCGAGTCCTCTTTGCACTGTGTGTGGCAATGGGAGCACAAATGTGACTTTCCTTACCAGAAAACAACTCTAGCTCATAGGACCAAAAACTACATGTGATTCAACTCAATTTAGGACTGGGAAAAAACGCTAGCTTGCCTTACAAGAAACACACTCTGCTTTTGAGAAAAGAGCACTCTCTACTCTACTGTGTTTCCTATAGGGCCGAAAGAGTGAGCTTGTTCAGAACAAAAGAACTGTGCTTCCTACACACACGGGCCATATCTACTTTAACTCTGCTTAGTAAACTGACAAGAACAGTAGCTCCTCTTCAGTCCAATACACTGTACTTGCTGGTAACAAACGCGAGAGCTATTTGCACTGTATTTGGCAATGGGAGCGCAATAGTGACTCTTCTTACCAGTTAACATCTCTTGCTCGTAGGACCAGAAACTGCATGGGATTCAACTCCATTTCAGACTGGGAAACAAGCACTAGTTCGCCTTACAAGAAACACACTCTGCTTTTGAGAAAAGAGCACTCTTCTACTCTACTGTGTTTCCTATGGGGTCCGAATAGTGAGCTTGCTCAGAACAAAAGAACTGTGCTTCCTACACACAGGGGCCATATCTAGTTCAACTCTGCTTAGGAAACTGACAAGAACAGTAGCTCCTGTTCAGTCCAATACACTGTACTTGATGGGAACAGACGCGAGTCCTCTTTGCACTGTGTGTGGCAATGGGAGCGCAATAGTGACTTTCCTTACCAGAAAAAAACTCTAGCTCGTAGGACCAAAAACTGCATGTGATTCAACTCCATTTAGGACTGGGAAACAAACGCTAGATCGCCTTACAAGAAACACACTCTGCTTTTGAGAAAAGAGCACTCTTCTACTCTACTGTGTTTCCTATAGGGCCAAAAGAGTGAGCTTGCTCAGAAGAAAAGAACTGTGCTTCCTACACACACGGCTATATCTAGTTCAATTCTGCTTAGGAAACTGACAAGAACAGTAGCTCCTCTTCAGTCCAATACACTGCACATGCTGGGAACAGACGCCAGTGCTATTTGCCCTGTGTATGACAATGGGAGCGCAATAGTGACTCTTCTTACCAGAAAACAACTCTTGCTCGTAGGACCAGAAACTGCATGTGATTCAACTCCATTTAGGACTGGGAAACAAATGCTAGCTCGCCTTACAAGAAACACACTCTCTTTTTGAGAAAAGGGCACTCTTCTACTCTACTGTGTTTCCTATGGGTTCGATCAGTGAGCTTACAGTAGAAAAGAACTGTGCTTCCTACACACACGGGCCATATCTAGTTCAACTCTGCTTAGGAAACTGACAAGAACAGTAGCTCCTCTTCAGTCCAATACACTGTACTGAAGGGAACAGACGCGATCCTCTTTGCACTGTGTGTGGCAATGGGAGCGCAATAGTGACTTTCCTTACCAGAAAACAACTCTTGCTCGTAGGATCAAAAACTGCATGTGATTCAACTCCATTTAGGACTGGGAAACAAATGCTAGCTCCCCTTACAAGAAACGCACTCTGCTTTTGAGAAAAGATCACTCTTCTACTCTACGGTATTTCCTATAGGGTCAGAACAGTGAGCTTACTCAGAACAAAAGAACTGTGCTTCCTACACACATGGCCATATCTAGTTCAATTCTGCTGAGGAAACTGACAAGAATAGTAGATCCTCTTCAGTCCAATACACTGTACATGCTGGGAACAGATGCCAGTGCTATTTGCCCTGTGTATGACAATGGGAGCGCAATAGTGACTCTTCTTACCAGAAAACAACTCTTGCTCGTAGGACCAGAAACTGCATGTGATTCAACTCCATTTAGGACTGGGAAACAAATGCTAGCTCGCCTTATAAGAAACACACTCTGCTTTTGAGAAAAGAGCACTCTCCTAATCTACTGTGTTTACTATGGGTTCGAACAGTGAGCTTGCTCAGAACAAAAGAACTGTGCTTCCAACACACACGGGCCATATCTAGTTTAACTCCGCTTAGGAAACTGACAAGAACAGTAGCTCCTCTTCAGTCCAATACACTGTACTTGCTGGGAACAGACCTGAGAGCTATTTGCACTGTATATGGCAATGGGAGCACAATAGTGACTCTTCTTACCAGTTAACATCTCTTGCTCGTAGGACCAGAAACTGCATGGGATTCAACTCCATTTCAGACTGGGAAACAAGCACTAGTTCGCCTTACAAGAAACACACTCTGCTTTTGAGAAAAGAGCACTCTTCTACTCTACTGTGTTTCCTATGGTGTCCGAACAGTCAGTTTGCTCAGAACAAAAGAACTGTGCTTCCTACACACAGGGGCCATATCTAGTTCAACTCTGCTTAGGAAACTGACAAGAACAATAGCTCCTCTTCAGTCCAATACACTGTACTTGATGGGAGCAGACGCGAGTCCTCTTTGCACTGTTTGTGGCAATGGGAGCACAATAGTGACTTTCCTTACCAGAAAACAACTCTAGCTTGTAGGACCAAAAACTGCATGTGATTCAACTCCATTTAGGACTGGGAAACAAAAGCTAGCTCGCCTTACAAGTAACACACTCTGCTTTTGAGAAAAGAGCACTCTTCTACTCTACTGTGTTTCCTATAGGGCCAAAACAGTGAGCATGCTCAGAACAAAAGAACTGTGCTTCCTACAAACACGGCCATATCTAGTTCAATTCTGCTTAGGAAACTGACAAGAACAGTAGATCCTCTTCAGTCCAATACACTGTACATGCTGGGAACAGACGCCAGTGCTATTTGTCCTGTGTATGACAATGGGAGCGCAATAGTGACTCTTCTTAACAGAAAACAACTCTTGCTCGTAGGACCAAAAACTGCATGTGATTCAACTCCATTTAGGACTGGGAAACAAACGCTAGCTCGCCTTACAAGTAACACACTCTGCTTTTGAGAAAAGAGCACTCTTCTACTCTACTGTGTTTCCTATAGGGCCAAAACAGTGAGCTTGCTCAGAACAAAAGAACTGTGCTTCCTACAAACACGGCCATATCTAGTTCAATTCTGCTTAGGAAACTGACAAGAACAGTAGATCCTTTTCAGTCCAATAAACTGTACATGCTGGGAACAGACGCCAGTGCAATTTGCCCTGTGTATGACAATGGGAGCACAATAGTGACTCTTTTTAATAGAAAACAACTCTTGCTCGTAGGACCACAAACTGCATGTGATTCAACTCCATTTTGGACTGGGAAACAAATGCTAGCTCGCCTTACAAGAAACACACTCTCTTTTTGAGAAAAGGGCACTCTTCTACTCTACTGTGTTTCCTATGGGTTCGATCAGTGAGCTTACAGTAGAAAAGAACTGTGCTTCTTACACACACGGGCCATATCTAGTTCAACTCTGCTTAGGAAACTGACAAGAACATTAGCTCCTCTTCAGTCCAATACACTGTACTTGATGGGAACAGACGCGAGTCCTCTTTGCACTGTTTGTGGCAATGGGAGCACAATAGTGACTTTCCTTACCAGAAAACAACTCTAGCTTGTAGGACCAAAAACTGCATGTGATTCAACTCCATTTAGGACTGGGAAACAAACGCTAGCTCGCCTTACAAGAAACACACTCTGCTTTTGAGAAAAGATCACTCTTCTACTCTACTGTTTTTTCTATAGGGCCAGAACAGTGAGCTTGCTCAGAACAAAAGAACTGTGCTTCCTACACAAATGGCCATATCTAGTTCAATTCTGCTTAGGAAACTGACAAGAACAGTAGATCCTTTTCAGTCCAATATAGTGTACATGCTGGGAACAGACGCCAGTGCAATTTGACCTGTGTATGACAATGGGAGCACAATACTGACTCTTTTTAATAGAAAACAACTCTTGCTCATAGGACCAGAAACTGCATGTGATTCAACTCCATTTAGCACTGGGAAACAAATGCTAGCTCGCCTTACAAGAAACACACTCTGTTTTTGAGAAAAGGGCATTCTTCTACTCTACTGTGTTTCCTATGGGTCGATCAGTGAGCTTACAGTAGAAAAGAACTGTGCTTCTTACACACACGGGCCATATCTAGTTCAACTCTGCTTAGGAAACTGACAAGAACAGTAGCTCCTCTTCAGTCCAATACACTGTACTTGATGGGAACAGACGCGAGTCTTCTTTGCACTGTTTGTGGCAATGGGAGCACAATAGTGACTTTCCTTACCAGAAAACAACTCTAGCTTGTAGGACCAAAAACTGCATGTGATTCAACTCCATTTAGGACTGGGAAACAAACGCTAGCTCGCCTTACAAGTAACACACTCTGCTTTTGAGAAAAGAGCACTCTTCTACTCTACTGTGTTTCCTATAGGGTCAGAAGTGTGAGCTTACTCAGAACAAAAGAACTGTGCTTCCTACACACATGACCATATCTAGTTCAATTCTGCTGAGGAAACTAACAAGAGCAGTAGATCCTCTTCAGTACAATACACTGTACATGCTGGGAACAGATGCCAGTGCTATTTGCCCTGTGTATGACAATGGGAGCGCAACAGTCACTCTTCTTACCAGGAAACAACTCTTGCTCGTAGGACCAGAAACTGCATGTGATTCAACTCCATTTAGGACTGGGAAACAAATGCTAGCTCGCCTTATAAGAAACACACTCTGCTTTTGAGAAAAGAGCACTCTCCTAATCTACTGTGTTTACTATGGGTTCGAACAGTGAGCTTGCTCAGAACAAAAGAACTGTGCTTCCTACACACACGGGCCATATCTAGTTTAACTCCGCTTAGGAAACTGACAAGAAGAGTAGCTCCTCTTCAGTCCAATACACTGTACTTGCTGGGAACAGACGTGAGAGCTATTTGCACTGTATATGGCAATGGGAGCACAATAGTGACTCTTCTTACCAGTTAACATCTCTTGCTCGTAGGACCAGAAACTGCATGGGATTCAACTCCATTTCAGACTGGGAAACAAGCACTAGTTCGCCTTACAAGAAACACACTCTGCTTTTGAGAAAAGAGCACTCTTCTACTCTACTGTGTTTCCTATGGTGTCCGAACAGTCAGTTTGCTCAGAACAAAAGAACTGTGCTTCCTACACACAGGGGCCATATCTAGTTCAATTCTGCTTAGGAAACTGACAAGAACAGTAGATCCTCTTCAGTCCAATACACTGTACATGCTGGGAACAGACGCCAGTGCTATTTGTCCTGTGTATGACAATGGGAGCGCAATAGTGACTCTTCTTAACAGAAAACAACTCTTGCTCGTAGGACCAAAAACTGCATGTGATTCAACTCCATTTAGGACTGGGAAACAAACGCTAGCTCGCCTTACAAGTAACACACTCTGCTTTTGAGAAAAGAGCACTCTTCTACTCTACTGTGTTTCCTATAGGGCCAAAACAGTGAGCTTGCTCAGAACAAAAGAACTGTGCTTCCTACAAACACGGCCATATCTAGTTCAATTCTGCTTAGGAAACTGACAAGAACAGTAGATCCTTTTCAGTCCAATAAACTGTACATGCTGGGAACAGACGCCAGTGCAATTTGCCCTGTGTATGACAATGGGAGCACAATAGTGACTCTTTTTAATAGAAAACAACTCTTGCTCGTAGGACCACAAACTGCATGTGATTCAACTCCATTTAGGACTGGGAAACAAATGCTAGCTCGCCTTACAAGAAACACACTCTCTTTTTGAGAAAAGGGCACTCTTCTACTCTACTGTGTTTCCTATGGGTTCGATCAGTGAGCTTACAGTAGAAAAGAACTGTGCTTCTTACACACACGGGCCATATCTAGTTCAACTCTGCTTAGGAAACTGACAAGAACATTAGCTCCTCTTCAGTCCAATACACTGTACTTGATGGGAACAGACGCGAGTCCTCTTTGCACTGTTTGTGGCAATGGGAGCACAATAGTGACTTTCCTTACCAGAAAACAACTCTAGCTTGTAGGACCAAAAACTGCATGTGATTCAACTCCATTTAGGACTGGGAAACAAACGCTAGCTCGCCTTACAAGAAACACACTCTGCTTTTGAGAAAAGATCACTCTTCTACTCTACTGTTTTTTCTATAGGGCCAGAACAGTGAGCTTGCTCAGAACAAAAGAACTGTGCTTCCTACACAAATGGCCATATCTAGTTCAATTCTGCTTAGGAAACTGACAAGAACAGTAGATCCTTTTCAGTCCAATATAGTGTACATGCTGGGAACAGACGCCAGTGCAATTTGACCTGTGTATGACAATGGGAGCACAATACTGACTCTTTTTAATAGAAAACAACTCTTGCTCATAGGACCAGAAACTGCATGTGATTCAACTCCATTTAGCACTGGGAAACAAATGCTAGCTCGCCTTACAAGAAACACACTCTGTTTTTGAGAAAAGGGCATTCTTCTACTCTACTGTGTTTCCTATGGGTCGATCAGTGAGCTTACAGTAGAAAAGAACTGTGCTTCTTACACACACGGGCCATATCTAGTTCAACTCTGCTTAGGAAACTGACAAGAACAGTAGCTCCTCTTCAGTCCAATACACTGTACTTGATGGGAACAGACGCGAGTCTTCTTTGCACTGTTTGTGGCAATGGGAGCACAATAGTGACTTTCCTTACCAGAAAACAACTCTAGCTTGTAGGACCAAAAACTGCATGTGATTCAACTCCATTTAGGACTGGGAAACAAACGCTAGCTCGCCTTACAAGTAACACACTCTGCTTTTGAGAAAAGAGCACTCTTCTACTCTACTGTGTTTCCTATAGGGTCAGAAGTGTGAGCTTACTCAGAACAAAAGAACTGTGCTTCCTACACACATGACCATATCTAGTTCAATTCTGCTGAGGAAACTAACAAGAGCAGTAGATCCTCTTCAGTACAATACACTGTACATGCTGGGAACAGATGCCAGTGCTATTTGCCCTGTGTATGACAATGGGAGCGCAACAGTCACTCTTCTTACCAGGAAACAACTCTTGCTCGTAGGACCAGAAACTGCATGTGATTCAACTCCATTTAGGACTGTGAAACAAATGCTAGCTCGCCTTATAAGAAACACACTCTGCTTTTGAGAAAAGAGCACTCTCCTAATCTACTGTGTTTACTATGGGTTCGAACAGTGAGCTTGCTCAGAACAAAAGAACTGTGCTTCCTACACACACGGGCCATATCTAGTTTAACTCCGCTTAGGAAACTGACAAGAAGAGTAGCTCCTCTTCAGTCCAATACACTGTACTTGCTGGGAACAGACGTGAGAGCTATTTGCACTGTATATGGCAATGGGAGCACAATAGTGACTCTTCTTACCAGTTAACATCTCTTGCTCGTAGGACCAGAAACTGCATGGGATTCAACTCCATTTCAGACTGGGAAACAAGCACTAGTTCGCCTTACAAGAAACACACTCTGCTTTTGAGAAAAGAGCACTCTTCTACTCTACTGTGTTTCCTATGGTGTCCGAACAGTCAGTTTGCTCAGAACAAAAGAACTGTGCTTCCTACACACAGGGGCCATATCTAGTTCAACTCTGCTTAGGAAACTGACAAGAACAGTAGCTCCTCTTCAGTCCAATACACTGTACTTGATGGGAGCAGACGCGAGTCCTCTTTGCACTGTTTGTGGCAATGGGAGCACAATAGTGACTTTCCTTACCAGAAAACAACTCTAGCTTGTAGGACCAAAAACTGCATTTGTTTCAACTCCATTTAGGACTGGGAAACAAACGCTAGCTCGCCTTACAAGTAACACACTCTGCTTTTGAGAAAAGATCACTCTTCTACTCTACTGTGTTTCCTATAGGGCCAAAACAGTGAGCTTGCTCAGAACAAAAGAACTGTGCTTCCTACAAACACGGCCATATCTAGTTCAATTCTGCTTAGGAAACTGACAAGAACAGTAGATCCTCTTCAGTCCAATACACTGTACATGCTGGGAACAGACGCCAGTGCTATTTGCCCTGTGTCTGACAATGGGAGCGCAATAGTGACTCTTCTTACCAGAAAACAACTCTTGCTCGTAGGACCAGAAACTGCATGTGATTCAACTCCATTTAGGACTGGGAAACAAATGCTAGCTCGCCTTACAAGAAACACACTCTGCTTTTGAGAAAAGAGCACTCTTCTACTCTACTCTGTTTCCTATGTGTTCGATCAGTGAGCTTACAGTACAAAAGAACTGTGCTTCCTACACACACGGGCCATATCTAGTTCAACTCTGCTTAGGAAATTGACAAGAACAGTAGCTCCTCTTCAGTCCAATACACTGTACTTGATGGGAACAGACGCGAGTCCTCTTTGCATTGTGTGTGGCAATGGGAGCACAAATGTGACTTTCCTTACCAGAAAACAACTCTAGCTCATAGGACCAAAAACTGCATGTGATTCAACTCAATTTAGGACTGGGAAAAAACGCTAGCTTGCCTTACAAGAAACACACTCTGCTTTTGAGAAAAGAGCACTCTTCTACTCTACTGTGTTTCCTATAGGGCCAAAAGAGTGAGCTTGTTCAGAACAAAAGAACTGTGCTTCCTACACACACGGGCCATATCTACTTTAACTCTGCTTAGTAAACTGACAAGAACAGTAGCTCCTCTTCAGTCCAATACACTGTACTTGCTGGTAACAAACGCGAGAGCTATTTGCACTGTATTTGGCAATGGGAGCGCAATAGTGACTCTTCTTACCAGTTAACATCTCTTGCTCGTAGGACCAGAAACTGCATGGGATTCAACTCCATTTCAGACTGGGAAACAAGCACTAGTTCGCCTTACAAGAAACACACTCTGCTTTTGAGAAAAGAGCACTCTTCTACTCTACTGTGTTTCCTATGGGGTCCGAATAGTGAGCTTGCTCAGAACAAAAGAACTGTGCTTCCTACACACAGGGGCCATATCTAGTTCAACTCTGCTTAGGAAACTGACAAGAGCAGTAGCTCCTGTTCAGTCCAATACACTGTACTTGATGGGAACAGACGCGAGTCCTCTTTGCACTGTGTGTGGCAATGGGAGCGCAATAGTGACTTTCCTTACCAGAAAAAAACTCTAGCTCGTAGGACCAAAAACTGCATGTGATTCAACTCCATTTAGGACTGGGAAACAAACGCTAGATCGCCTTACAAGAAACACACTCTGCTTTTGAGAAAAGAGCACTCTTCTACTCTACTGTGTTTCCTATAGGGCCAAAAGAGTGAGCTTGCTCAGAAGAAAAGAACTGTGCTTCCTACACACACGGCTATATCTAGTTCAATTCTGCTTAGGAAACTGACAAGAACAGTAGCTCCTCTTCAGTCCAATACACTGCACATGCTGGGAACAGACGCCAGTGCTATTTGCCCTGTGTATGACAATGGGAGCACAATACTGACTCTTATTAATAGAAAACAACTCTTGCTCGTAGGACCAGAAACTGCATGTGATTCAACTCCATTTAGGACTGGGAAACAAATGCTAGCTCGCCTTACAAGAAACACACTCTCTTTTTGAGAAAAGGGCACTCTTCTACTCTACTGTGTTTCCTATGGGTTCGATCAGTGAGCTTACAGTAGAAAAGAACTGTGCTTCCTACACACACGGGCCATATCTAGTTCAACTCTGCTTAGGAAACTGACAAGAACAGTAGCTCCTCTTCAGTCCAATACACTGTACTGAAGGGAACAGACGCGATCCTCTTTGCACTGTGTGTGGCAATGGGAGCACAATAGTGACTTTCCTTACCAGAAAACAACCCTTGCTCATAGGATCAAAAACTGCATGTGATTCAACTCCATTTAGGACTGGGAAACAAATGCTAGCTCCCCTTACAAGAAACGCACTCTGCTTTTGAGAAAAGATCACTCTTCTACTCTACGGTATTTCCTATAGGGTCAGAACAGTGAGCTTACTCAGAACAAAAGAACTGTGCTTCCTACACACATGGCCATATCTAGTTCAATTCTGCTGAGGAAACTGACAAGAACAGTAGATCCTCTTCAGTCCAATACACTGTACATGCTGGGAACAGATGCCAGTGCTATTTGCCCTGTGTATGACAATGGGAGCGCAATAGTGACTCTTCTTACCAGAAAACAACTCTTGCTCGTAGGACCAGAAACTGCATGTGATTCAACTCCATTTAGGACTGGGAAACAAATGCTAGCTCGCCTTATAAGAAACACACTCTGCTTTTGAGAAAAGAGCACTCTCCTAATCTACTGTGTTTACTATGGGTTCGAACAGTGAGCTTGCTCAGAACAAAAGAACTGTGCTTCCTACACACAGGGGCCATATCTAGTTCAACTCTGCTTAGGAAACTGACAAGAACAGTAGCTCCTCTTCAGTCCAATACACTGTACTTGATGGGAACAGACGCGAGTCCTCTTTGCACTGTGTGTGGCAATGGGAGCGCAATAGTGACTTTCCTTACCAGAAAAAAACTCTAGCTCGTAGGACCAAAAACTGCATGTGATTCAACTCCATTTAGGACTGGTTAACAAACGCTTGCCTGCCTTACGAGAAACACCCTCTGCTTTTGAGAAAAGAGCACTCTTCTACTCTACTGTGTTTCCTATAGGGCCAAAAGAGTGAGCTTGCTCAGAACAAAAGAACTGTGCTTCCTACACACGGGGGCCATATCTTGTTCAATTCTGCTTAGGAAACTGACAAGAACAGTAGCTCCTCTTCAGTCCAATACACTGTACTTGCTGGGAACAACGCGAGAGCTATTTGCACTGTAGATGGCAATGGGAGGGCAATAGTGACTCTTCTTACCAGTTAACATCTCATGCTTGTAGGACCACAAACTGCATGGGATTCAACTCCCTTTCAGACTGGAAAACAAGCACTAGTTCGCCTTACAAGAAACACACTCTGCTTTGAGAAAAGAGATCTCTTCTACTCTACTGTGTTTCCTAAGGGGTCCGAAGAGTCAGCTTGCTCAGAACAAAAGAACTTTGCTTCTTACACACAGGGGCCAATCTAGTTCAACTCTGCTTAGGAAACTGACAAGAACAGTAGCTCCTCTTCAGTCCAGTACACTGTACTTGATGGGAACAGAGGCGAGTGCTATTTGCACAGTGTATGGCAATGGGAGCGCAATAGTGAATTTCCTTACCAGATAACAACTCTTGCTCGTAGGATCAAAAACTGCATGTGATTCAACTCCATTTAGGACTGGGAAACAAACGCTAGCTCGCCTTACAAGAAACACACTCTGCTTTTGAGAAAAGATCACTCTTCTACTCTACTGTGTTTTCTATAGGGCCAGAACAGTGAGCTTGCTCAGAACAAAAGAACTGTGCTTCCTACACACATGGCCATATCTAGTTCAATTCTGCTTAGGAAACTGACAAGAACAGTAGACCCTTTTCAGTCCAATAAACTGTACATGCTGAGAACAGACGCCAGTGCAATTTGCTCTGTGTATGACAATGGGAGCACAATAGTGACTCTTTTTAATAGAAAACAACTCTTGCTCGTAGAACCAGAAACTGCATGTGATTCAACTCCATTTAGGACTGGGAAACAAATGCTAGCTCGCCTTACAAGAAACACACTCTGTTTTTGAGAAAAGGGCACTCTTCTACTCTACTGTGTTTCCTATGGGTTCGATCAGTGAGCTTACAGTAGAAATGAACTGTGCTTCCTACACACACGGGCCATATCTAGTTCAACTCTGCTTAGGAAACTGACAAGAACAGTAGCTCCTCTTCAGTCCAATACACTGTACTTGATGGGAACAGACGCGAGTCCTCTTTGCACTGTGTGTGGCAATGGGAGCACAATAGTGACTTTCCTTACCAGAAAACAACTCTTGCTCGTAGGATCAAAAACTGCATGTGATTCAACTCCATTTAGGACTGGGAAACAAATGCTAGCTCCCCTTACAAGAAACACACTCTGCTTTTGAGAAAAGATCACTCTTCTTCTCTACGGTATTTCCTATAGGGTAAGAAGAGTGAGCTTCCTCAGAACAAAAGAACTGTGCTTCCTACACACATGGCCATATCTAGTTCAATTCTGCTGAGGAAACTAACAAGAGCAGTAGATCCTCTTCAGTCCAATACACTGTACATGCTGGGAACAGATGCCAGTGCTATTTGCCCTGTGTATGACAATGGGAGCGCGACAGTCACTCTTCTTACCAGAAATCGACTCTTGCTCATAGGACCAGAAACTGCATGTGATTCAACTCCATTTAGGACTGTGAAACAAATGCTAGCTCGCCTTATAAGAAACACACTCTGCTTTTGAGAAAAGAGCACTCTCCCAATCTACTGTGTTTCCTATGGGTTCGAACAGTGAGCTTGCTCAGAACAAAAGAACTGTGCTTCCTACACACACGGGCCATATCTAGTTTAACTCCGCTTAGGAAACTGACAAGAAGAGTAGCTCCTCTTCAGTCCAATACACTGTACTTGCTGGGAACAGAGGTGAGAGCTATTTGCACTGTATATGGCAATGGGAGCGCAATAGTGACTCTTCTTACCAGTTAACATCTCTTGCTCGTAGGACCAGAAACTGCATGGGATTCAACTCAATTTCAGACTGGGAAACAAGCACTAGTTCGCCTTACAAGGAACACACTCTGCTTTTGAGAAAAGAGCACTCTTCTACTCTACTGTGTTTCCTATGGTGTCCGAACAGTCAGTTTGCTCAGAACAAAAGAACTGTGCTTCCTACACACAGGGGCCATATCTAGTTCAACTCTGCTTAGGAAACTGACAAGAACAGTAGCTCCTCTTCAGTCCAATACACTGTACTTGATGGGAGCAGACGCGAGTCCTCTTTGCACTGTTTGTGGCAATGGGAGCACAATAGTGACTTTCCTTACCAGAAAACAACTCTAGCTTGTAGGACCAAAAACTGCATGTGATTCAACTCCATTTAGGACTGGGAAACAAACGCTAGCTCGCCTTACAAGAAACACACTCTGCTTTTGAGAAAAGAGCACTCTTCTACTCTACTGTGTTTCCTATAGGGCCAAAACAGTGAGCTTGCTCAGAACAAAAGAACTGTGCTTCCTACAAACACGGACATATCTAGTTCAATTCTGCTTAGGAAACTGACAAGAACAGTAGCTCCTCTTCAGTCCAATACACTGTACTTGCTGGGAATAGACGCGAGAGCTATTTGCACTGTATATGGCAATGGGAGCGCAATAGTGACTCTTCTTACCAGAAAACAACTCTTGCTCGTAGGACCAGAAACTGCATGTGATTCAACTCCATTTAGGACTGGGAAACAAATGCTAGCTCGCCTTACAAGAAACACACTCTGCTTTTGAGAAAAGAGCACTCTTCTACTCTACTGTGTTTCCTATGGGGTCCGAACAGTGAGCTTGCTCAGAACAAAAGAACTGTGCTTCCTACACACAGGGGCCATATCTAGTTCAACACTGCTTAGGAAACTGACAAGAATAGTAGCTCCTCTTCAGTCCAATACACTGTACTTGATGGGAACAGACGCGAGTCCTCTTTGCACTGTGTGTGGCAATGGGAGCGCAATAGTGACTTTCCTTACCAGAAAAAAACTCTAGCTCGTAGGACCAAAAACTGCATGTGATTCAACTCCATTTAGGACTGGTTAACAAACGCTAGCCTGCCTTACAAGAAACACACTCTGCTTTTGAGAAAAGAGCACTCTTCTACTCAACTGTGTTTCCTATAGGGCCAAAAGAGTGAGCTTGCTCAGAACAAAAGAACTGTGCTTCCTACACACGGGGGCCATATCTTGTTCAATTCTGCTTAGGAAACTGACAAGAACAGTAGCTCCTCTTCAGTACAATACACTGTACATGCTGGGAACAGACGCCAGTGCTATTTGCCCTGTGTATGACAATGGGAGTGCAATAGTGACTCTTCTTACCAGAAAACAACTCTTGCTCGTAGGACCAGAAACTGCATGTGATTCAACTCCATTTAGCACTGGGAAACAAATGCTAGCTCGCCTTACAAGAAACACACTCTGCTTCTCAGAAAAGAGCACTCTTCTACTCTACTGTGTTTCCTAAAGGGCAAGAATAGTGAGCTTGCTCAGAACAAAAGAACTGTGCTTCCTACACACACGGGCCATACCTAGTTTAATCCGCTTAGGAAACTGAGAAGAACAGTAGCTCCTCTTCAGTCCAATATACTGTACTTGCTGGGAACAACGCGAGATCTATTTGCACTGTATATGGCAATGGGAGGGCAATAGTGACTCTTCTTACCAGTTAACATCTCATGCTTGTAGGACAAGAAACTGCATGGGATTCAACTCCCTTTCAGACCTGAAAACAAGCACTAGTTCGCCTTACAAGAAACACACTCTGCTTTGAGAAAAGAGCTCTCTTCTACTCTACTGTGTTTCCCTTGGGGTCCGAAGAGTCAGCTTGCTCAGAACAAAAGAACTTTGCTTCTTACACACAGGGGCCATATCTAGTTCAACTCTGCTTAGGAAACTGACAAGAACAGTAGCTCCTCTTCAGTCCAATACACTGTACTTGATGGGAACAGAGGCGAGTGCTATTTGCACAGTGTATGGCAATGGGAGCGCAATAGTGAATTTCCTTACCAGATAACAACTCTTGCTCGTAGGATCAAAAACTGCATGTGATTCAACTCCATTTCGGACTGGGAAACAAACGCTAGCTCGCCTTACAAGAAACACACTCTGCTTTTGAGAAAAGATCACTCTTCTACTCTACTGTGTTTTCTATAGGGCCAGAACAGTGAGCTTGCTCAGAACAAAAGAACTGTGCTTCCTACACACATGGCCATATCTAGTTCAATTCTGCTTAGGAAACTGACAAGAACAGTAGACCCTTTTCAGTCCAATAAACTGTACATGCTGAGAACAGACGCCAGTGCAATTTGCCCTGTGTATGACAATGGGAGCACAATAGTGACTCTTTTTAATAGAAAACAACTCTTGCTCGTAGAACCAGAAACTGCATGTGATTCAACTCCATTTAGGACTGGGAAACAAATGCTAGCTCGCCTTACAAGAAACACACTCTGTTTTTGAGAAAAGGGCACTCTTCTACTCTACTTTGTTTCCTATGGGTTCGATCAGTGAGCTTACAGTAGAAATGAACTGTGCTTCCTACACACACGGGCCATATCTAGTTCAACTCTGCTTAGGAAACTGACAAGAACAGTAGCTCCTCTTCAGTCCAATACACTGTACTTGATGGGAACAGACGCGAGTCCTCTTTGCACTGTGTGTGGCAATGGGAGCGCAATAGTGACTTTCCTTACCAGAAAAAAACTCTAGCTCGTAGGACCAAAAACTGCATGTGATTCAACTCCATTTAGGACTGGTTAACAAACGCTAGCCTGCCTTACAAGAAACACACTCTGCTTTTGAGAAAAGAGCACTCTTCTACTCTACTGTGTTTCCTATAGGGCCAAAAGAGTGAGCTTGCTCAGAACAAAAGAACTGTGCTTCCTACACACGGGGGCCATATCTTGTTCAATTCTGCTTAGGAAACTGACAAGAACAGTAGCTCCTCTTCAGTCCAATACACTGTACATGCTGGGAACAGACGCCAGTGCTATTTGCCCTGTGTATGACAATGGGAGTGCAATAGTGACTCTTCTTACCAGAAAACAACTCTTGCTCGTAGGACCAGAAACTGCATGTGATTCAACTCCATTTAGCACTGGGAAACAAATGCTAGCTCGCCTTACAAGAAACACACTCTGCTTCTCAGAAAAGAGCACTCTTCTACTCTACTGTGTTTCCTAAAGGGCAAGAATAGTGAGCTTGCTCAGAACAAAAGAACTGTGCTTCCTACACACACGGGCCATACCTAGTTTAATCCGCTTAGGAAACTGAGAAGAACAGTAGCTCCTCTTCAGTCCAATACACTGTACTTGCTGGGAACAACGCGAGATCTATTTGCACTGTATATGGCAATGGGAGGGCAATAGTGACTCTTCTTACCAGTTAACATCTCATGCTTGTAGGAAAAGAAACTGCATGGGATTCAACTCCCTTTCAGACCTGAAAACAAGCACTAGTTCGCCTTACAAGAAACACACTGTGCTTTGAGAAAAGAGCTCTCTTCTACTCTACTGTGTTTCCCTTGGGGTCCGAAGAGTCAGCTTGCTCAGAACAAAAGAACTTTGCTTCTTACACACAGGGGCCATATCTAGTTCAACTCTGCTTAGGAAACTGACAAGAACAGTAGCTCCTCTTCAGTCCAATACACTGTACTTGATGGGAACAGAGGCGAGTGCTATTTGCACAGTGTATGGCAATGGGAGCGCAATAGTGAATTTCCTTACCAGATAACAACTCTTGCTCGTAGGATCAAAAACTGCATGTGATTCAACTCCATTTCGGACTGGGAAACAAACGCTAGCTCGCCTTACAAGAAACACACTCTGCTTTTGAGAAAAGATCACTCTTCTACTCTACTGTGTTTTCTATAGGGCCAGAACAGTGAGCTTGCTCAGAACAAAAGAACTGTGCTTCCTACACACATGGCCATATCTAGTTCAATTCTGCTTAGGAAACTGACAAGAACAGTAGACCCTTTTCAGTCCAATAAACTGTACATGCTGAGAACAGACGCCAGTGCAATTTGCCCTGTGTATGACAATGGGAGCACAATAGTGACTCTTTTTAATAGAAAACAACTCTTGCTCGTAGAACCAGAAACTGCATGTGATTCAACTCCATTTAGGACTGGGAAACAAATGCTAGCTCGCCTTACAAGAAACACACTCTGTTTTTGAGAAAAGGGCACTCTTCTACTCTACTTTGTTTCCTATGGGTTCGATCAGTGAGCTTACAGTAGAAATGAACTGTGCTTCCTACACACACGGGCCATATCTAGTTCAACTCTGCTTAGGAAACTGACAAGAACAGTAGCTCCTCTTCAGTCCAATACACTGTACTTGATGGGAACAGACGCGAGTCCTATTTGCACTGTGTGTGGCAATGGGAGCGCAATAGTGACTTTCCTTACCAGAAAACAACTCTTGCTCGTAGGATCAAAAACTGCATGTGATTCAACTCCATTTAGGACTGGGAAACAAATGCTAGCTCCCCTTACAAGAAACACACTCTGCTTTTGAGAAAAGATCACTCTTCCTCTCTACGGTATTTCCTATAGGGTAAGAAGAGTGAGCTTCCTCAGAACAAAAGAACTGTGCTTCCTACACACATGGCCATATCTAGTTCAATTCTGCTGAGGAAACTAACAAGAGCAGTAGATCCTCTTCAGTCCAATACACTGTACATGCTGGGAACAGATGCCAGTGCTATTTGCCCTGTGTATGACAATGGGAGCGCAACAGTCACTCTTCTTAAGAGAAAACAACTCTTGCTCGTAGGACCAGAAACTGCATGTGATTCAACTCCATTTAGGACTGTGAAACAAATGCTAGCTCGCCTTATAAGAAACACACTCTGCTTTTGAGAAAAGAGCACTCTCCTAATCTACTGTGTTTCCTATGGGTTCGAACAGTGAGCTTGCTCAGAACAAAAGAACTGTGCTTCCTACACACACGGGTCATATCTAGTTTAACTCCGCTTAGGAAACTGACAAGAAGAGTAGCTCCTCTTCAGTCCAATACACTGTACATGCTGGGAACAGACGTGAGAGCTATTTGCACTGTATATGGCAATGGGAGCTCAATAGTGACTCTTCTTACCAGTTAACATCTCTTGCTCGTAGGACCAGAAACTGCATGGGATTCAACTCAATTTCAGACTGGGAAACAAGCACTAGTTCGCCTTACAAGGAACACACTCTGCTTTTGAGAAAAGAGCACTCTTCTACTCTACTGTGTTTCCTATGGTGTCCGAACAGTCAGTTTGCTCAGAACAAAAGAACTGTGCTTCCTACACACAGGGGCCATATCTAGTTCAACTCTGCTTAGGAAACTGACAAGAACAGTAGCTCCTCTTCAGTCCAATACACTGTACTTGATGGGAGCAGACGCGAGTCCTCTTTGCACTGTTTGTGGCAATGGGAGCACAATAGTGACTTTCCTTACCAGAAAACAACTCTAGCTTGTAGGACCAAAAACTGCATGTGATTCAACTCCATTTAGGACTGGGAAACAAACGCTAGCTCGCCTTACAAGAAACACACTCTGCTTTTGAGAAAAGAGCACTCTTCTACTCTACTGTGTTTCCTATAGGGCCAAAACAGTGAGCTTGCTCAGAACAAAAGAACTGTGCTTCCTACAAACACGGACATATCTAGTTCAATTCTGCTTAGGAAACTGACAAGAACAGTAGCTCCTCTTCAGTCCAATACACTGTACTTGCTGGGAATAGACGCGAGAGCTATTTGCACTGTATATGGCAATGGGAGCGCAATAGTGACTCTTCTTACCAGAAAACAACTCTTGCTCGTAGGACCAGAAACTGCATGTGATTCAACTCCATTTAGGACTGGGAAACAAATGCTAGCTCGCCTTACAAGAAACACACTCTGCTTTTGAGAAAAGAGCACTCTTCTACTCTACTGTGTTTCCTATGGGGTCCGAACAGTGAGCTTGCTCAGAACAAAAGAACTGTGCTTCCTACACACAGGGGCCATATCTAGTTCAACACTGCTTAGGAAACTGACAAGAATAGTAGCTCCTCTTCAGTCCAATACACTGTACTTGATGGGAACAGACGCGAGTCCTCTTTGCACTGTGTGTGGCAATGGGAGCGCAATAGTGACTTTCCTTACCAGAAAAAAACTCTAGCTCGTAGGACCAAAAACTGCATGTGATTCAACTCCATTTAGGACTGGTTAACAAACGCTAGCCTGCCTTACAAGAAACACACTCTGCTTTTGAGAAAAGAGCACTCTTCTACTCAACTGTGTTTCCTATAGGGCCAAAAGAGTGAGCTTGCTCAGAACAAAAGAACTGTGCTTCCTACACACGGGGGCCATATCTTGTTCAATTCTGCTTAGGAAACTGACAAGAACAGTAGCTCCTCTTCAGTACAATACACTGTACATGCTGGGAACAGACGCCAGTGCTATTTGCCCTGTGTATGACAATGGGAGTGCAATAGTGACTCTTCTTACCAGAAAACAACTCTTGCTCGTAGGACCAGAAACTGCATGTGATTCAACTCCATTTAGCACTGGGAAACAAATGCTAGCTCGCCTTACAAGAAACACACTCTGCTTCTCAGAAAAGAGCACTCTTCTACTCTACTGTGTTTCCTAAAGGGCAAGAATAGTGAGCTTGCTCAGAACAAAAGAACTGTGCTTCCTACACACACGGGCCATACCTAGTTTAATCCGCTTAGGAAACTGAGAAGAACAGTAGCTCCTCTTCAGTCCAATACACTGTACTTGCTGGGAACAACGCGAGATCTATTTGCACTGTATATGGCAATGGGAGGGCAATAGTGACTCTTCTTACCAGTTAACATCTCATGCTTGTAGGAAAAGAAACTGCATGGGATTCAACTCCCTTTCAGACCTGAAAACAAGCACTAGTTCGCCTTACAAGAAACACACTGTGCTTTGAGAAAAGAGCTCTCTTCTACTCTACTGTGTTTCCCTTGGGGTCCGAAGAGTCAGCTTGCTCAGAACAAAAGAACTTTGCTTCTTACACACAGGGGCCATATCTAGTTCAACTCTGCTTAGGAAACTGACAAGAACAGTAGCTCCTCTTCAGTCCAATACACTGTACTTGATGGGAACAGAGGCGAGTGCTATTTGCACAGTGTATGGCAATGGGAGCGCAATAGTGAATTTCCTTACCAGATAACAACTCTTGCTCGTAGGATCAAAAACTGCATGTGATTCAACTCCATTTCGGACTGGGAAACAAACGCTAGCTCGCCTTACAAGAAACACACTCTGCTTTTGAGAAAAGATCACTCTTCTACTCTACTGTGTTTTCTATAGGGCCAGAACAGTGAGCTTGCTCAGAACAAAAGAACTGTGCTTCCTACACACATGGCCATATCTAGTTCAATTCTGCTTAGGAAACTGACAAGAACAGTAGACCCTTTTCAGTCCAATAAACTGTACATGCTGAGAACAGACGCCAGTGCAATTTGCCCTGTGTATGACAATGGGAGCACAATAGTGACTCTTTTTAATAGAAAACAACTCTTGCTCGTAGAACCAGAAACTGCATGTGATTCAACTCCATTTAGGACTGGGAAACAAATGCTAGCTCGCCTTACAAGAAACACACTCTGTTTTTGAGAAAAGGGCACTCTTCTACTCTACTTTGTTTCCTATGGGTTCGATCAGTGAGCTTACAGTAGAAATGAACTGTGCTTCCTACACACACGGGCCATATCTAGTTCAACTCTGCTTAGGAAACTGACAAGAACAGTAGCTCCTCTTCAGTCCAATACACTGTACTTGATGGGAACAGACGCGAGTCCTATTTGCACTGTGTGTGGCAATGGGAGCGCAATAGTGACTTTCCTTACCAGAAAACAACTCTTGCTCGTAGGATCAAAAACTGCATGTGATTCAACTCCATTTAGGACTGGGAAACAAATGCTAGCTCCCCTTACAAGAAACACACTCTGCTTTTGAGAAAAGATCACTCTTCCTCTCTACGGTATTTCCTATAGGGTAAGAAGAGTGAGCTTCCTCAGAACAAAAGAACTGTGCTTCCTACACACATGGCCATATCTAGTTCAATTCTGCTGAGGAAACTAACAAGAGCAGTAGATCCTCTTCAGTCCAATACACTGTACATGCTGGGAACAGATGCCAGTGCTATTTGCCCTGTGTATGACAATGGGAGCGCAACAGTCACTCTTCTTAAGAGAAAACAACTCTTGCTCGTAGGACCAGAAACTGCATGTGATTCAACTCCATTTAGGACTGTGAAACAAATGCTAGCTCGCCTTATAAGAAACACACTCTGCTTTTGAGAAAAGAGCACTCTCCTAATCTACTGTGTTTCCTATGGGTTCGAACAGTGAGCTTGCTCAGAACAAAAGAACTGTGCTTCCTACACACACGGGTCATATCTAGTTTAACTCCGCTTAGGAAACTGACAAGAAGAGTAGCTCCTCTTCAGTCCAATACACTGTACATGCTGGGAACAGACGTGAGAGCTATTTGCACTGTATATGGCAATGGGAGCTCAATAGTGACTCTTCTTACCAGTTAACATCTCTTGCTCGTAGGACCAGAAACTGCATGGGATTCAACTCAATTTCAGACTGGGAAACAAGCACTAGTTCGCCTTACAAGGAACACACTCTGCTTTTGAGAAAAGAGCACTCTTCTACTCTACTGTGTTTCCTATGGTGTCCGAACAGTCAGTTTGCTCAGAACAAAAGAACTGTGCTTCCTACACACAGGGGCCATATCTAGTTCAACTCTGCTTAGGAAACTGACAAGAACAGTAGCTCCTCTTCAGTCCAATACACTGTACTTGATGGGAGCAGACGCGAGTCCTCTTTGCACTGTTTGTGGCAATGGGAGCACAATAGTGACTTTCCTTACCAGAAAACAACTCTAGCTTGTAGGACCAAAAACTGCATGTGATTCAACTCCATTTAGGACTGGGAAACAAACGCTAGCTCGCCTTACAAGAAACACACTCTGCTTTTGAGAAAAGAGCACTCTTCTACTCTACTGTGTTTCCTATAGGGCCAAAACAGTGAGCTTGCTCAGAACAAAAGAACTGTGCTTCCTACAAACACGGACATATCTAGTTCAATTCTGCTTAGGAAACTGACAAGAACAGTAGCTCCTCTTCAGTCCAATACACTGTACTTGCTGGGAATAGACGCGAGAGCTATTTGCACTGTATATGGCAATGGGAGCGCAATAGTGACTCTTCTTACCAGAAAACAACTCTTGCTCGTAGGACCAGAAACTGCATGTGATTCAACTCCATTTAGGACTGGGAAACAAATGCTAGCTCGCCTTACAAGAAACACACTCTGCTTTTGAGAAAAGAGCACTCTTCTACTCTACTGTGTTTCCTATGGGGTCCGAACAGTGAGCTTGCTCAGAACAAAAGAACTGTGCTTCCTACACACAGGGGCCATATCTAGTTCAACACTGCTTAGGAAACTGACAAGAATAGTAGCTCCTCTTCAGTCCAATACACTGTACTTGATGGGAACAGACGCGAGTCCTCTTTGCACTGTGTGTGGCAATGGGAGCGCAATAGTGACTTTCCTTACCAGAAAAAAACTCTAGCTCGTAGGACCAAAAACTGCATGTGATTCAACTCCATTTAGGACTGGTTAACAAACGCTAGCCTGCCTTACAAGAAACACACTCTGCTTTTGAGAAAAGAGCACTCTTCTACTCAACTGTGTTTCCTATAGGGCCAAAAGAGTGAGCTTGCTCAGAACAAAAGAACTGTGCTTCCTACACACGGGGGCCATATCTTGTTCAATTCTGCTTAGGAAACTGACAAGAACAGTAGCTCCTCTTCAGTACAATACACTGTACATGCTGGGAACAGACGCCAGTGCTATTTGCCCTGTGTATGACAATGGGAGTGCAATAGTGACTCTTCTTACCAGAAAACAACTCTTGCTCGTAGGACCAGAAACTGCATGTGATTCAACTCCATTTAGCACTGGGAAACAAATGCTAGCTCGCCTTACAAGAAACACACTCTGCTTCTCAGAAAAGAGCACTCTTCTACTCTACTGTGTTTCCTAAAGGGCAAGAATAGTGAGCTTGCTCAGAACAAAAGAACTGTGCTTCCTACACACACGGGCCATACCTAGTTTAATCCGCTTAGGAAACTGAGAAGAACAGTAGCTCCTCTTCAGTCCAATATACTGTACTTGCTGGGAACAACGCGAGATCTATTTGCACTGTATATGGCAATGGGAGGGCAATAGTGACTCTTCTTACCAGTTAACATCTCATGCTTGTAGGACAAGAAACTGCATGGGATTCAACTCCCTTTCAGACCTGAAAACAAGCACTAGTTCGCCTTACAAGAAACACACTCTGCTTTGAGAAAAGAGCTCTCTTCTACTCTACTGTGTTTCCCTTGGGGTCCGAAGAGTCAGCTTGCTCAGAACAAAAGAACTTTGCTTCTTACACACAGGGGCCATATCTAGTTCAACTCTGCTTAGGAAACTGACAAGAACAGTAGCTCCTCTTCAGTCCAATACACTGTACTTGATGGGAACAGAGGCGAGTGCTATTTGCACAGTGTATGGCAATGGGAGCGCAATAGTGAATTTCCTTACCAGATAACAACTCTTGCTCGTAGGATCAAAAACTGCATGTGATTCAACTCCATTTCGGACTGGGAAACAAACGCTAGCTCGCCTTACAAGAAACACACTCTGCTTTTGAGAAAAGATCACTCTTCTACTCTACTGTGTTTTCTATAGGGCCAGAACAGTGAGCTTGCTCAGAACAAAAGAACTGTGCTTCCTACACACATGGCCATATCTAGTTCAATTCTGCTTAGGAAACTGACAAGAACAGTAGACCCTTTTCAGTCCAATAAACTGTACATGCTGAGAACAGACGCCAGTGCAATTTGCCCTGTGTATGACAATGGGAGCACAATAGTGACTCTTTTTAATAGAAAACAACTCTTGCTCGTAGAACCAGAAACTGCATGTGATTCAACTCCATTTAGGACTGGGAAACAAATGCTAGCTCGCCTTACAAGAAACACACTCTGTTTTTGAGAAAAGGGCACTCTTCTACTCTACTTTGTTTCCTATGGGTTCGATCAGTGAGCTTACAGTAGAAATGAACTGTGCTTCCTACACACACGGGCCATATCTAGTTCAACTCTGCTTAGGAAACTGACAAGAACAGTAGCTCCTCTTCAGTCCAATACACTGTACTTGATGGGAACAGACGCGAGTCCTCTTTGCACTGTGTGTGGCAATGGGAGCGCAATAGTGACTTTCCTTACCAGAAAAAAACTCTAGCTCGTAGGACCAAAAACTGCATGTGATTCAACTCCATTTAGGACTGGTTAACAAACGCTAGCCTGCCTTACAAGAAACACACTCTGCTTTTGAGAAAAGAGCACTCTTCTACTCTACTGTGTTTCCTATAGGGCCAAAAGAGTGAGCTTGCTCAGAACAAAAGAACTGTGCTTCCTACACACGGGGGCCATATCTTGTTCAATTCTGCTTAGGAAACTGACAAGAACAGTAGCTCCTCTTCAGTCCAATACACTGTACATGCTGGGAACAGACGCCAGTGCTATTTGCCCTGTGTATGACAATGGGAGTGCAATAGTGACTCTTCTTACCAGAAAACAACTCTTGCTCGTAGGACCAGAAACTGCATGTGATTCAACTCCATTTAGCACTGGGAAACAAATGCTAGCTCGCCTTACAAGAAACACACTCTGCTTCTCAGAAAAGAGCACTCTTCTACTCTACTGTGTTTCCTAAAGGGCAAGAATAGTGAGCTTGCTCAGAACAAAAGAACTGTGCTTCCTACACACACGGGCCATACCTAGTTTAATCCGCTTAGGAAACTGAGAAGAACAGTAGCTCCTCTTCAGTCCAATACACTGTACTTGCTGGGAACAACGCGAGATCTATTTGCACTGTATATGGCAATGGGAGGGCAATAGTGACTCTTCTTACCAGTTAACATCTCATGCTTGTAGGAAAAGAAACTGCATGGGATTCAACTCCCTTTCAGACCTGAAAACAAGCACTAGTTCGCCTTACAAGAAACACACTGTGCTTTGAGAAAAGAGCTCTCTTCTACTCTACTGTGTTTCCCTTGGGGTCCGAAGAGTCAGCTTGCTCAGAACAAAAGAACTTTGCTTCTTACACACAGGGGCCATATCTAGTTCAACTCTGCTTAGGAAACTGACAAGAACAGTAGCTCCTCTTCAGTCCAATACACTGTACTTGATGGGAACAGAGGCGAGTGCTATTTGCACAGTGTATGGCAATGGGAGCGCAATAGTGAATTTCCTTACCAGATAACAACTCTTGCTCGTAGGATCAAAAACTGCATGTGATTCAACTCCATTTCGGACTGGGAAACAAACGCTAGCTCGCCTTACAAGAAACACACTCTGCTTTTGAGAAAAGATCACTCTTCTACTCTACTGTGTTTTCTATAGGGCCAGAACAGTGAGCTTGCTCAGAACAAAAGAACTGTGCTTCCTACACACATGGCCATATCTAGTTCAATTCTGCTTAGGAAACTGACAAGAACAGTAGACCCTTTTCAGTCCAATAAACTGTACATGCTGAGAACAGACGCCAGTGCAATTTGCCCTGTGTATGACAATGGGAGCACAATAGTGACTCTTTTTAATAGAAAACAACTCTTGCTCGTAGAACCAGAAACTGCATGTGATTCAACTCCATTTAGGACTGGGAAACAAATGCTAGCTCGCCTTACAAGAAACACACTCTGTTTTTGAGAAAAGGGCACTCTTCTACTCTACTTTGTTTCCTATGGGTTCGATCAGTGAGCTTACAGTAGAAATGAACTGTGCTTCCTACACACACGGGCCATATCTAGTTCAACTCTGCTTAGGAAACTGACAAGAACAGTAGCTCCTCTTCAGTCCAATACACTGTACTTGATGGGAACAGACGCGAGTCCTATTTGCACTGTGTGTGGCAATGGGAGCGCAATAGTGACTTTCCTTACCAGAAAACAACTCTTGCTCGTAGGATCAAAAACTGCATGTGATTCAACTCCATTTAGGACTGGGAAACAAATGCTAGCTCCCCTTACAAGAAACACACTCTGCTTTTGAGAAAAGATCACTCTTCCTCTCTACGGTATTTCCTATAGGGTAAGAAGAGTGAGCTTCCTCAGAACAAAAGAACTGTGCTTCCTACACACATGGCCATATCTAGTTCAATTCTGCTGAGGAAACTAACAAGAGCAGTAGATCCTCTTCAGTCCAATACACTGTACATGCTGGGAACAGATGCCAGTGCTATTTGCCCTGTGTATGACAATGGGAGCGCAACAGTCACTCTTCTTAAGAGAAAACAACTCTTGCTCGTAGGACCAGAAACTGCATGTGATTCAACTCCATTTAGGACTGTGAAACAAATGCTAGCTCGCCTTATAAGAAACACACTCTGCTTTTGAGAAAAGAGCACTCTCCTAATCTACTGTGTTTCCTATGGGTTCGAACAGTGAGCTTGCTCAGAACAAAAGAACTGTGCTTCCTACACACACGGGTCATATCTAGTTTAACTCCGCTTAGGAAACTGACAAGAAGAGTAGCTCCTCTTCAGTCCAATACACTGTACATGCTGGGAACAAACGTGAGAGCTATTTGCACTGTATATGGCAATGGGAGCTCAATAGTGACTCTTCTTACCAGTTAACATCTCTTGCTCGTAGGACCAGAAACTGCATGGGATTCAACTCAATTTCAGACTGGGAAACAAGCACTAGTTCGCCTTACAAGGAACACACTCTGCTTTTGAGAAAAGAGCACTCTTCTACTCTACTGTGTTTCCTATGGTGTCCGAACAGTCAGTTTGCTCAGAACAAAAGAACTGTGCTTCCTACACACAGGGGCCATATCTAGTTCAACTCTGCTTAGGAAACTGACAAGAACAGTAGCTCCTCTTCAGTCCAATACACTGTACTTGATGGGAGCAGACGCGAGTCCTCTTTGCACTGTTTGTGGCAATGGGAGCACAATAGTGACTTTCCTTACCAGAAAACAACTCTAGCTTGTAGGACCAAAAACTGCATGTGATTCAACTCCATTTAGGACTGGGAAACAAACGCTAGCTCGCCTTACAAGAAACACACTCTGCTTTTGAGAAAAGAGCACTCTTCTACTCTACTGTGTTTCCTATGGGGCCAAAACAGTGAGCTTGCTCAGAACAAAAGAACTGTGCTTTCTACAAACACGGACATATCTAGTTCAATTCTGCTTAGGAAACTGACAAGAACAGTAGATCCTCTTCAGTCCAATACACTGTACTTGCTGGGAATAGACGCGAGAGCTATTTGCACTGTATATGGCAATGGGAGCGCAATAGTGACTCTTCTTACCAGAAAACAACTCTTGCTCGTAGGACCAGAAACTGCATGTGATTCAACTCCATTTAGGACTGGGAAACAAATGCTAGCTCGCCTTACAAGAAACACACTCTGCTTTTGAAAAAAGAGCACTCTTCTACTCTACTGTGTTTCCTATGGGGTCCGAACAGTGAGCTTGCTCAGAACAAAAGAACTGTGCTTCCTACACACAGGGGCCATATCTAGTTCAACTCTGCTTAGGAAACTGACAAGAACAGTAGCTCCTCTTCAGTCCAATACACTGTACTTGATGGGAACAGACGCGAGTCCTCTTTGCACTGTGTGTGGCAATGGGAGCGCAATAGTGACTTTCCTTACCAGAAAAAATCTCTAGCTCGTAGGACCAAAAACTGCATGTGATTCAACTCCATTTAGGACTGGTTAACAAACGCTAGCTCGCCTTACAAGAAACACACTCTGCTTTTGAGAAAAGAGCACTCTTCTACTCTACTGTGTTTCCTGTAGGGCCAAAAGAGTGAGCTTGCTCAGAACAAAAGAACTGTGCTTCCTACACACAGAGGCCATATCTAGTTCAATTCTGCTTAGGAAACTGACAAGAACAGTAGCTCCTCTTCAGTCCAATACACTGTACATGCTGGGAACAGACGCCAGTGCTATTTGCCCTGTGTATGACAATGGGAGTGCAATAGTGACTCTTCTTACCAGAAAACAACTCTTGCTCGTAGGACCAGAAACTGCATGTGATTCAACTCCATTTAGCACTGGGAAACAAATGCTAGCTCGCCTTACAAGAAACACACTCTGCTTCTCAGAAAAGAGCACTCTTCTACTCTACTGTGTTTCCTATAGGGCAAGAATAGTGAGCTAGCTCAGAACAAAAGAACTGTGCTTCCTACACACACGGGCCATACCTAGTTTAATCCGCTTAGGAAACTGAGAAGAATAGTAGCTCCTCTTCAGTCCAATACACTGTACTTGCTGGGAACAACGCGAGAGCTATTTGCACTGTATATGGCAATGGGAGGGCAATAGTGACTCTTCTTACCAGTTAACATCTCATGCTTGTAGGAAAAGAAACTGCATGGGATTCAACTCCCTTTCAGACTGGGAAACAAGCACTAGTTCGCCTTACAAGAAACACACTCTGCTTTGAGAAAAGAGCTCTCTTCTACTCTACTGTGTTTCCTATGGGGTCCGAAGAGTCAGCTTGCTCAGAACAAAAGAACTTTGCTTCTTACACACAGGGGCCATATCTAGTTCAACTCTGCTTAGGAAACTGACAAGAAGAAGAGCTCCTCTTCAGTCCAATACACTGTACTTGATGGGAACAGAGGCGAGTGCTATTTGCACTGTGTATGGCAAAGGGAGCGCAATACTGACTTTCCTTACCAGATAACAACTCTTGCTCGTAGGATCAAAAATTGCATGTGATTCAACTCCATTTAGGACTGGGAAACAAACGCTAGCTCGCCTTACAAGAAACACACTCTGCTTTTGAGAAAAGATTACTCTTCTACTCTACTGTGTTTTCTATAGGGCCAGAACAGTGAGGTTGCTCAGAACAAAAGAACTGTGCTTCCTACTCACATGGCCATATCTAGTTCAATTCTGCTTAGGAAACTGACAAGAACAGTAGACCCTTTTCAGTCCAATAAACTGTACATGCTGAGAACAGACGCCAGTGCAATTTGCCCTGTGTATGACAATGGGAGCACAATAGTGACTCTTTTTAATAGAAAACAACTCTTGCTCGTAGAACCAGAAACTGCATGTGATTCAACTCCATTTAGGACTGGGAAACAAATGCTAGCTCCCCTTACAAGAAACACACTCTGCTTTTGAGAAAAGATTACTCTTCTACTCTACTGTGTTTTCTATAGGGCCAGAACAGTGAGCTTGCTCAGAACAAAAGAACTGTGCTTCCTACTCACATGGCCATATCTAGTTCAATTCTGCTTAGGAAACTGACAAGAACAGTAGACCCTTTTCAGTCCAATAAACTGTACATGCTGAGAACAGACGCCAGTGCAATTTGCTCTGTGTATGACAATGGGAGCACAATAGTGACTCTTTTTAATAGAAAACAACTCTTGCTCGTAGAACCAGAAACTGCATGTGATTCAACTCCATTTAGGACTGGGAAACAAATGCTAGCTCGCCTTACAAGAAACACACTCTGTTTTTGAGAAAAGGGCACTCTTCTACTCTACTGTGTTTCCTATGGGTTCGATCAGTGAGCTTACAGTAGAAATGAACTGTGCTTCCTACACACACGGGCCATATCTAGTTCAACTCTGCTTAGGAAACTGACAAGAACAGTAGCTCCTCTTCAGTCCAATACACTGTACTTGATGGGAACAGACGCGAGTCCTCTTTGCACTGTGTGTGGCAATGTGAGCGCAATAGTGACTTTCCTTACCAGAAAACAACTCTTGCTCATAGGATCAAAAACTGCATGTGATTCAACTTCATTTAGGACTGGGAAACAAATGCTAGCTCCCCTTTCAAGAAACACACTCTGCTTTTGAGAAAAGATCACTCTTTTTCTCTACGGTATTTCCTATAGGGTAAGAAGAGTGAGCTTCCTCAGAACAAAAGAACTGTGCTTCCTACACACATGGCCATATCTAGTTCAATTCTGCTGAGGAAACTAACAAGAGCAGTAGATCCTCTTCAGTCCAATACACTGTACATGCTGGGAACAGATGCCAGTGCTATTTGCCCTGTGTATGACAATGGGAGCACAACAGTCACTCTTCTTACCAGAAAACAACTCTTGCTCGTAGGACCAGAAACTGCATGTGATTCAACTCCATTTAGCACTGGGAAACAAATGCTAGCTCGCCTTACAAGAAACACACTCTGCTTCTCAGAAAAGAGCACTCTCCTAATCTACTGTGTTTACTATGGGTTCGAACAGTGAGCTTGCTCAGAACAAAAGAACTGTGCTTCCTACACACACGGGCCATATCTAGTTTAACTCCGCTTAGGAAACTGACAAGAAGAGTAGCTCCTCTTCAGTCCAATACACTGTACTTGCTGGGAACATACGTGAGAGCTATTTGCACTGTATATGGCAATGGGAGCGCAATAGTGACTCTTCTTACCAGTTAACATCTCTTGCTCGTAGGACCAGAAACTGCATGGGATTCAACTCCATTTCAGACTGGGAAACAAGCACTAGTTCGCCTTACAAGGAACAAACTCTGCTTTTGAGAAAAGAGCACTCTTCTACTCTACTGTGTTTCCTATGGTGTCCGAACAGTCAGTTTGCTCAGAACAAAAGAACTGTGCTTCCTACACACAGGGGCCATATCTAGTTCAACTCTGCTTAGGAAACTGACAAGAACAGTTGCTCCTCTTCAGTCCAATACACTGTACTTGATGGGAGCAGACGCGAGTCCTCTTTGCACTGTTTGTGGCAATGGGAGCACAATAGTGACTTTCCTTACCAGAAAACAACTCTAGCTTGTAGGACCAAAAACTGCATGTGATTCAACTCCATTTAGGACTGGGAAACAAACGCTAGATCGCCTTACAAGAAACACACTCTGCTTTTGAGAAAAGAGCACTCTTCTACTCTACTTTGTTTCCTATAGGGCCAAAACAGTGAGCTTGCTCAGAACAAAAGAACTGTGCTTCCTACAAACACGGACATATCTAGTTCAATTCTGCTTAGGAAACTGACAAGAACAGTAGATCCTCTTCAGTCCACTACACTGTACATGCTGGGAACAGACGCCAGTGCTATTTGCCCTGTGTATGACAATGGGAGCGCAATAGTGACTCTTCTTACCAGAAAACAACTCTTGCTCGTAGGACCAGAAACTGCATGTGATTCAACTCCATTTAGGACTGGGAAACAAATGCTAGCTCGCCTTACAAGAAACACACTCTGCTTTTGAGAAAAGAGCACTCTTCTACTCTACTGTTTTTCCTATGGGGTCCGAACAGTGAGCTTGCTCAGAACAAAAGAACTGTGCTTCCTACACACAGGGGCCATATCTAGTTCAACTCTGTGTAGGAAACTGACAAGAACAGTTGCTCCTCTTCAGTCCAATACACTGTACTTGATGGGAACAGACGCGAGTCCTCTTTGCACTGTGTGTGGCAATGGGAGCGCAATAGTGACTTTCCTTACCAGAAAAAAACTCTAGCTCGTAGGACCAAAAACTGCATGTGATTCAACTCCATTTAGGACTGGTTAACAAACGCTAGCTCGCCTTACAAGAAACACACTCTGCTTTTGAGAAAAGAGCACTTTTCTACTCTACTGTGTTTCCTATAGGGCCAAAAGAGTGAGCTTGCTCAGAAGAAAAGAACTGTGCTTCCTACACACACGGCCTTATCTAGTTCAATTCTGCTTAGGAAACTGACAAGAACAGTAGCTCCTCTTCAGTCCAATACACTGCACATGCTGGGAACAGACGCCAGTGCTATTTGCCCTGTGTATGACAGTGGGAGCACAATAGTGACTCTTTTTAATAGAAAACAACTCTTGCTCGTAGGACCAGAAACTGCATGTGATTCAACTCCATTTAGGACTGGGAAACAAATGCTAGCTCGCCTTACAAGAATCACACTCTGTTTTTGAGAAAAGGGCACTCTTCTACTCTACTGTGTTTCTATGGGTTCGATCAGTGAGCTTACAGTAGAAAAGAACTGTGCTTCCTACACACACGGGCCATATCTAGTTCAACTCTGCTTAGGAAACTGACAAGAACAGTAGCTCCTCTTCAGTCCAATACACTGTACTTGATGGGAACAGACGCGAGTCCTCTTTGCACTGTGTGTGGCAATGGGATAGCAATAGTGACTTTCTTTACCAGAAAACAACTCTTGCTCGTAGGATCAAAAACTGCATGTGATTCAGCTCCATTTAGGACTGGGAAACAAATGCTAGCTCCCCTTACAAGAAACGCACTCTGCTTTTGAGAAAAGATCTCTATTCTAGTCTACGGTATTTCCTATAGGGTCAGAATAGTGAGCTTACTCAGAACAAAAGAACTGTGCTTCCTACTCACATGGCCATATCTAGTTCAATTCTGCTGAGGAAACTGACAAGAACAGTAGATCCTCTTCAGTCCAAAACACTGTACATTCTGGGAAGAGACGCCAGTGCTATTTGCCCTGTGTATGACAATGGGAGCGCAATAGTGACTCTTCTTATCAGAAAACAACTCTTGCTCATAGGAACAGAAACTGCATGTGATTCAACTTCATTTAGGACTGGGAAACAAATGCTGGTTTGCCTTATAAGAAACACACTCTGCTTTTGAGAAAAGAGCACTGTTCTAATCTACTGTGTTTACTATGGGTTCGAACAGTGAGCTTGCTCAGAACAAAAGAACTGTGCTTCCTACACACACGGGCCATATCTAGTTTAACTCCGCTTAGGAAACTGACAAGAAGAGTAGCTCCTCTTCAGTCCAATACACTGTACTTTCTGGGAATAGACGCGAGAGCTATTTGTACTGTATATGTCAATGGGAGCGCTATAGTGACTCTTCATACCAGTTAACATCTCTTGCTCGTAGGACCAGAAACTGCATGGGATTCAACTCCATTTCAGACTGGGAAACAAGCACTAGTTGGCCTTACAAGAAACACACTCTGCTTTTGAGAAAAGAGCACTCTTCTACTCTACTGTGTTTCCTATGGTGTCCGAACAGTCAGTTTGCTCAGAACAAAAGAACTGTGCTTCCTACACACAGGGGCCATATCTAGTTCAACTCTGCTTAGGAAACTGACAAGAACAGTAGCTCCTCTTCAGTCCAATACACTGTACTTGATGGGAACAGACGCGAGTCCTCTTTGCACTGTGTGTGGCAATGGGAGCGCAATAGTGACTTTCCTTACCAGAAAAAATCTCTAGCTCGTAGGACCAAAAACTGCATGTGATTCAACTCCATTTAGGACTGGTTAACAAACGCTAGCTCGCCTTACAAGAAACACACTCTGCTTTTGAGAAAAGAGCACTCTTCTACTCTACTGTGTTTCCTGTAGGGCCAAAAGAGTGAGCTTGCTCAGAACAAAAGAACTGTGCTTCCTACACACAGAGGCCATATCTAGTTCAATTCTGCTTAGGAAACTGACAAGAACAGTAGCTCCTCTTCAGTCCAATACACTGTACATGCTGGGAACAGACGCCAGTGCTATTTGCCCTGTGTATGACAATGGGAGTGCAATAGTGACTCTTCTTACCAGAAAACAACTCTTGCTCGTAGGACCAGAAACTGCATGTGATTCAACTCCATTTAGCACTGGGAAACAAATGCTAGCTCGCCTTACAAGAAACACACTCTGCTTCTCAGAAAAGAGCACTCTTCTACTCTACTGTGTTTCCTATAGGGCAAGAATAGTGAGCTAGCTCAGAACAAAAGAACTGTGCTTCCTACACACACGGGCCATACCTAGTTTAATCCGCTTAGGAAACTGAGAAGAATAGTAGCTCCTCTTCAGTCCAATACACTGTACTTGCTGGGAACAACGCGAGAGCTATTTGCACTGTATATGGCAATGGGAGGGCAATAGTGACTCTTCTTACCAGTTAACATCTCATGCTTGTAGGAAAAGAAACTGCATGGGATTCAACTCCCTTTCAGACTGGGAAACAAGCACTAGTTCGCCTTACAAGAAACACACTCTGCTTTGAGAAAAGAGCTCTCTTCTACTCTACTGTGTTTCCTATGGGGTCCGAAGAGTCAGCTTGCTCAGAACAAAAGAACTTTGCTTCTTACACACAGGGGCCATATCTAGTTCAACTCTGCTTAGGAAACTGACAAGAAGAAGAGCTCCTCTTCAGTCCAATACACTGTACTTGATGGGAACAGAGGCGAGTGCTATTTGCACTGTGTATGGCAAAGGGAGCGCAATACTGACTTTCCTTACCAGATAACAACTCTTGCTCGTAGGATCAAAAATTGCATGTGATTCAACTCCATTTAGGACTGGGAAACAAACGCTAGCTCGCCTTACAAGAAACACACTCTGCTTTTGAGAAAAGATTACTCTTCTACTCTACTGTGTTTTCTATAGGGCCAGAACAGTGAGGTTGCTCAGAACAAAAGAACTGTGCTTCCTACTCACATGGCCATATCTAGTTCAATTCTGCTTAGGAAACTGACAAGAACAGTAGACCCTTTTCAGTCCAATAAACTGTACATGCTGAGAACAGACGCCAGTGCAATTTGCCCTGTGTATGACAATGGGAGCACAATAGTGACTCTTTTTAATAGAAAACAACTCTTGCTCGTAGAACCAGAAACTGCATGTGATTCAACTCCATTTAGGACTGGGAAACAAATGCTAGCTCCCCTTACAAGAAACACACTCTGCTTTTGAGAAAAGATTACTCTTCTACTCTACTGTGTTTTCTATAGGGCCAGAACAGTGAGCTTGCTCAGAACAAAAGAACTGTGCTTCCTACTCACATGGCCATATCTAGTTCAATTCTGCTTAGGAAACTGACAAGAACAGTAGACCCTTTTCAGTCCAATAAACTGTACATGCTGAGAACAGACGCCAGTGCAATTTGCTCTGTGTATGACAATGGGAGCACAATAGTGACTCTTTTTAATAGAAAACAACTCTTGCTCGTAGAACCAGAAACTGCATGTGATTCAACTCCATTTAGGACTGGGAAACAAATGCTAGCTCGCCTTACAAGAAACACACTCTGTTTTTGAGAAAAGGGCACTCTTCTACTCTACTGTGTTTCCTATGGGTTCGATCAGTGAGCTTACAGTAGAAATGAACTGTGCTTCCTACACACACGGGCCATATCTAGTTCAACTCTGCTTAGGAAACTGACAAGAACAGTAGCTCCTCTTCAGTCCAATACACTGTACTTGATGGGAACAGACGCGAGTCCTCTTTGCACTGTGTGTGGCAATGTGAGCGCAATAGTGACTTTCCTTACCAGAAAACAACTCTTGCTCATAGGATCAAAAACTGCATGTGATTCAACTTCATTTAGGACTGGGAAACAAATGCTAGCTCCCCTTTCAAGAAACACACTCTGCTTTTGAGAAAAGATCACTCTTTTTCTCTACGGTATTTCCTATAGGGTAAGAAGAGTGAGCTTCCTCAGAACAAAAGAACTGTGCTTCCTACACACATGGCCATATCTAGTTCAATTCTGCTGAGGAAACTAACAAGAGCAGTAGATCCTCTTCAGTCCAATACACTGTACATGCTGGGAACAGATGCCAGTGCTATTTGCCCTGTGTATGACAATGGGAGCACAACAGTCACTCTTCTTACCAGAAAACAACTCTTGCTCGTAGGACCAGAAACTGCATGTGATTCAACTCCATTTAGCACTGGGAAACAAATGCTAGCTCGCCTTACAAGAAACACACTCTGCTTCTCAGAAAAGAGCACTCTCCTAATCTACTGTGTTTACTATGGGTTCGAACAGTGAGCTTGCTCAGAACAAAAGAACTGTGCTTCCTACACACACGGGCCATATCTAGTTTAACTCCGCTTAGGAAACTGACAAGAAGAGTAGCTCCTCTTCAGTCCAATACACTGTACTTGCTGGGAACATACGTGAGAGCTATTTGCACTGTATATGGCAATGGGAGCGCAATAGTGACTCTTCTTACCAGTTAACATCTCTTGCTCGTAGGACCAGAAACTGCATGGGATTCAACTCCATTTCAGACTGGGAAACAAGCACTAGTTCGCCTTACAAGGAACAAACTCTGCTTTTGAGAAAAGAGCACTCTTCTACTCTACTGTGTTTCCTATGGTGTCCGAACAGTCAGTTTGCTCAGAACAAAAGAACTGTGCTTCCTACACACAGGGGCCATATCTAGTTCAACTCTGCTTAGGAAACTGACAAGAACAGTTGCTCCTCTTCAGTCCAATACACTGTACTTGATGGGAGCAGACGCGAGTCCTCTTTGCACTGTTTGTGGCAATGGGAGCACAATAGTGACTTTCCTTACCAGAAAACAACTCTAGCTTGTAGGACCAAAAACTGCATGTGATTCAACTCCATTTAGGACTGGGAAACAAACGCTAGATCGCCTTACAAGAAACACACTCTGCTTTTGAGAAAAGAGCACTCTTCTACTCTACTTTGTTTCCTATAGGGCCAAAACAGTGAGCTTGCTCAGAACAAAAGAACTGTGCTTCCTACAAACACGGACATATCTAGTTCAATTCTGCTTAGGAAACTGACAAGAACAGTAGATCCTCTTCAGTCCACTACACTGTACATGCTGGGAACAGACGCCAGTGCTATTTGCCCTGTGTATGACAATGGGAGCGCAATAGTGACTCTTCTTACCAGAAAACAACTCTTGCTCGTAGGACCAGAAACTGCATGTGATTCAACTCCATTTAGGACTGGGAAACAAATGCTAGCTCGCCTTACAAGAAACACACTCTGCTTTTGAGAAAAGAGCACTCTTCTACTCTACTGTTTTTCCTATGGGGTCCGAACAGTGAGCTTGCTCAGAACAAAAGAACTGTGCTTCCTACACACAGGGGCCATATCTAGTTCAACTCTGTGTAGGAAACTGACAAGAACAGTTGCTCCTCTTCAGTCCAATACACTGTACTTGATGGGAACAGACGCGAGTCCTCTTTGCACTGTGTGTGGCAATGGGAGCGCAATAGTGACTTTCCTTACCAGAAAAAAACTCTAGCTCGTAGGACCAAAAACTGCATGTGATTCAACTCCATTTAGGACTGGTTAACAAACGCTAGCTCGCCTTACAAGAAACACACTCTGCTTTTGAGAAAAGAGCACTTTTCTACTCTACTGTGTTTCCTATAGGGCCAAAAGAGTGAGCTTGCTCAGAAGAAAAGAACTGTGCTTCCTACACACACGGCCTTATCTAGTTCAATTCTGCTTAGGAAACTGACAAGAACAGTAGCTCCTCTTCAGTCCAATACACTGCACATGCTGGGAACAGACGCCAGTGCTATTTGCCCTGTGTATGACAGTGGGAGCACAATAGTGACTCTTTTTAATAGAAAACAACTCTTGCTCGTAGGACCAGAAACTGCATGTGATTCAACTCCATTTAGGACTGGGAAACAAATGCTAGCTCGCCTTACAAGAATCACACTCTGTTTTTGAGAAAAGGGCACTCTTCTACTCTACTGTGTTTCTATGGGTTCGATCAGTGAGCTTACAGTAGAAAAGAACTGTGCTTCCTACACACACGGGCCATATCTAGTTCAACTCTGCTTAGGAAACTGACAAGAACAGTAGCTCCTCTTCAGTCCAATACACTGTACTTGATGGGAACAGACGCGAGTCCTCTTTGCACTGTGTGTGGCAATGGGATAGCAATAGTGACTTTCTTTACCAGAAAACAACTCTTGCTCGTAGGATCAAAAACTGCATGTGATTCAGCTCCATTTAGGACTGGGAAACAAATGCTAGCTCCCCTTACAAGAAACGCACTCTGCTTTTGAGAAAAGATCTCTATTCTAGTCTACGGTATTTCCTATAGGGTCAGAATAGTGAGCTTACTCAGAACAAAAGAACTGTGCTTCCTACTCACATGGCCATATCTAGTTCAATTCTGCTGAGGAAACTGACAAGAACAGTAGATCCTCTTCAGTCCAAAACACTGTACATTCTGGGAAGAGACGCCAGTGCTATTTGCCCTGTGTATGACAATGGGAGCGCAATAGTGACTCTTCTTATCAGAAAACAACTCTTGCTCATAGGAACAGAAACTGCATGTGATTCAACTTCATTTAGGACTGGGAAACAAATGCTGGTTTGCCTTATAAGAAACACACTCTGCTTTTGAGAAAAGAGCACTGTTCTAATCTACTGTGTTTACTATGGGTTCGAACAGTGAGCTTGCTCAGAACAAAAGAACTGTGCTTCCTACACACACGGGCCATATCTAGTTTAACTCCGCTTAGGAAACTGACAAGAAGAGTAGCTCCTCTTCAGTCCAATACACTGTACTTTCTGGGAATAGACGCGAGAGCTATTTGTACTGTATATGTCAATGGGAGCGCTATAGTGACTCTTCATACCAGTTAACATCTCTTGCTCGTAGGACCAGAAACTGCATGGGATTCAACTCCATTTCAGACTGGGAAACAAGCACTAGTTGGCCTTACAAGAAACACACTCTGCTTTTGAGAAAAGAGCACTCTTCTACTCTACTGTGTTTCCTATGGTGTCCGAACAGTCAGTTTGCTCAGAACAAAAGAACTGTGCTTCCTACACACAGGGGCCATATCTAGTTCAACTCTGCTTAGGAAACTGACAAGAACAGTAGCTCCTCTTCAGTCCAATACACTGTACTTGATGGGAACAGACGCGAGTCCTCTTTGCACTGTGTGTGGCAATGGGAGCGCAATAGTGACTTTCCTTACCAGAAAAAATCTCTAGCTCGTAGGACCAAAAACTGCATGTGATTCAACTCCATTTAGGACTGGTTAACAAACGCTAGCTCGCCTTACAAGAAACACACTCTGCTTTTGAGAAAAGAGCACTCTTCTACTCTACTGTGTTTCCTGTAGGGCCAAAAGAGTGAGCTTGCTCAGAACAAAAGAACTGTGCTTCCTACACACAGAGGCCATATCTAGTTCAATTCTGCTTAGGAAACTGACAAGAACAGTAGCTCCTCTTCAGTCCAATACACTGTACATGCTGGGAACAGACGCCAGTGCTATTTGCCCTGTGTATGACAATGGGAGTGCAATAGTGACTCTTCTTACCAGAAAACAACTCTTGCTCGTAGGACCAGAAACTGCATGTGATTCAACTCCATTTAGCACTGGGAAACAAATGCTAGCTCGCCTTACAAGAAACACACTCTGCTTCTCAGAAAAGAGCACTCTTCTACTCTACTGTGTTTCCTATAGGGCAAGAATAGTGAGCTAGCTCAGAACAAAAGAACTGTGCTTCCTACACACACGGGCCATACCTAGTTTAATCCGCTTAGGAAACTGAGAAGAATAGTAGCTCCTCTTCAGTCCAATACACTGTACTTGCTGGGAACAACGCGAGAGCTATTTGCACTGTATATGGCAATGGGAGGGCAATAGTGACTCTTCTTACCAGTTAACATCTCATGCTTGTAGGAAAAGAAACTGCATGGGATTCAACTCCCTTTCAGACTGGGAAACAAGCACTAGTTCGCCTTACAAGAAACACACTCTGCTTTGAGAAAAGAGCTCTCTTCTACTCTACTGTGTTTCCTATGGGGTCCGAAGAGTCAGCTTGCTCAGAACAAAAGAACTTTGCTTCTTACACACAGGGGCCATATCTAGTTCAACTCTGCTTAGGAAACTGACAAGAAGAAGAGCTCCTCTTCAGTCCAATACACTGTACTTGATGGGAACAGAGGCGAGTGCTATTTGCACTGTGTATGGCAAAGGGAGCGCAATACTGACTTTCCTTACCAGATAACAACTCTTGCTCGTAGGATCAAAAATTGCATGTGATTCAACTCCATTTAGGACTGGGAAACAAACGCTAGCTCGCCTTACAAGAAACACACTCTGCTTTTGAGAAAAGATTACTCTTCTACTCTACTGTGTTTTCTATAGGGCCAGAACAGTGAGGTTGCTCAGAACAAAAGAACTGTGCTTCCTACTCACATGGCCATATCTAGTTCAATTCTGCTTAGGAAACTGACAAGAACAGTAGACCCTTTTCAGTCCAATAAACTGTACATGCTGAGAACAGACGCCAGTGCAATTTGCCCTGTGTATGACAATGGGAGCACAATAGTGACTCTTTTTAATAGAAAACAACTCTTGCTCGTAGAACCAGAAACTGCATGTGATTCAACTCCATTTAGGACTGGGAAACAAATGCTAGCTCCCCTTACAAGAAACACACTCTGCTTTTGAGAAAAGATTACTCTTCTACTCTACTGTGTTTTCTATAGGGCCAGAACAGTGAGCTTGCTCAGAACAAAAGAACTGTGCTTCCTACTCACATGGCCATATCTAGTTCAATTCTGCTTAGGAAACTGACAAGAACAGTAGACCCTTTTCAGTCCAATAAACTGTACATGCTGAGAACAGACGCCAGTGCAATTTGCTCTGTGTATGACAATGGGAGCACAATAGTGACTCTTTTTAATAGAAAACAACTCTTGCTCGTAGAACCAGAAACTGCATGTGATTCAACTCCATTTAGGACTGGGAAACAAATGCTAGCTCGCCTTACAAGAAACACACTCTGTTTTTGAGAAAAGGGCACTCTTCTACTCTACTGTGTTTCCTATGGGTTCGATCAGTGAGCTTACAGTAGAAATGAACTGTGCTTCCTACACACACGGGCCATATCTAGTTCAACTCTGCTTAGGAAACTGACAAGAACAGTAGCTCCTCTTCAGTCCAATACACTGTACTTGATGGGAACAGACGCGAGTCCTCTTTGCACTGTGTGTGGCAATGTGAGCGCAATAGTGACTTTCCTTACCAGAAAACAACTCTTGCTCATAGGATCAAAAACTGCATGTGATTCAACTTCATTTAGGACTGGGAAACAAATGCTAGCTCCCCTTTCAAGAAACACACTCTGCTTTTGAGAAAAGATCACTCTTTTTCTCTACGGTATTTCCTATAGGGTAAGAAGAGTGAGCTTCCTCAGAACAAAAGAACTGTGCTTCCTACACACATGGCCATATCTAGTTCAATTCTGCTGAGGAAACTAACAAGAGCAGTAGATCCTCTTCAGTCCAATACACTGTACATGCTGGGAACAGATGCCAGTGCTATTTGCCCTGTGTATGACAATGGGAGCACAACAGTCACTCTTCTTACCAGAAAACAACTCTTGCTCGTAGGACCAGAAACTGCATGTGATTCAACTCCATTTAGCACTGGGAAACAAATGCTAGCTCGCCTTACAAGAAACACACTCTGCTTCTCAGAAAAGAGCACTCTCCTAATCTACTTTGTTTACTATGGGTTCGAACAGTGAGCTTGCTCAGAACAAAAGAACTGTGCTTCCTACACACACAGGCCATACCTAGTTTAATCCGCTTAGGAAACTGAGAAGAACAGTAGCTCCTCTTCAGTCCAATACACTGTACTTGCTGGGATCAACGCGAGAGCTATTTGCACTGTATATGGCAATGGGAGGGCAATAGTGACTCTTCTTACCAGTTAACATCTCTTGCTCGTAGGACCAGAAACTGCATGGGATTCAACTCCATTTCAGACTGGAAAACAAGCACTAGTTCGCCTTACAAGAAACACACTCTGCTTTGAGAAAAGAGCTCTCTTCTACTCTACTGTGTTTCCTATGGGGTCCGAAGAGTCAGCTTGCTCAGAACAAAAGAACTTTGCTTCTTACACACAGGGGCCATATCTAGTTCAACTCTGCTTAGGAAACTGACAAGAAGAGTAGCTCCTCTTCAGTCCAATACACTGTACTTGATGGGAACAAGGCGAGTGCTATTTGCACTGTGTATGGCAATGGGAGCACAATAGTGACTTTCCTTACCAGATAACAACTCTTGCTCGTAGGATCAAAAACTGAATGTGATTCAACTCCATTTAGGACTGGGAAACGAACGCTAGCTCGCCTTACAAGAAACACACTCTGCTTTTGAGAAAAGAGCACTCTTCTACTCTACTGTGTTTTCTATAGGGCCAGAACAGTGAGCTTGCTCAGAACAAAAGATCTGTGCTTCCTACACACATGTCCATATCTAATTCAATTCTGCTTAGGAAACTGACAAGAACAGTAGACCCTTTTCAGTCCACTAAACTGTACATGCTGAGAACAGACGCCAGTGCAATTTGCCCTGTGTATGACAATGGGAGCACAATAGTGACTCTTTTTAATAGAAAACAACTCTTGCTCGTAGAACCAGAAACTGCATGTGATTCAACTCCATTTAGGACTGGGAAACAAATGCTAGCTCGCCTTACAAGAAACACACTCTGTTTTTGAGAAAAGGGCACTCTTCTACTCTACTGTGTTTCCTATGGGTTCGATCAGTGAGCTTACAGTAGAAATGAACTGTGCTGCCTCCACACACGGGCCATATCTAGTTCAACTCTGCTTAGGAAACTGACAAGAATAGTAGCTCCTCTTCAGTCCAATACACTGTACTTGATGGGAACAGACGCGAGTCCTCTTTGCACTGTGTGTAGCAATGGGAGCGCAATAGTGACTTTCCTTACCAGAAAACAACTCTTGCTCGTAGGATCAAAAACTGCATGTGATTCAACTCCATTTAGGACTGGGAAACAAATGCTAGCTCCCCTTACAAGAAACACACTCTGCTTTTAAGAAAAGATCACTCTTCTATTCTACGGTATTTCCTATAGGGTCAGAAGAGAGAGCTTACTCAGAACAAAAGAACTGTGCTTCCTACACACATGGCCATATGTAGTTCAGTTCTGCTGAGGAAACTAACAAGAGCAGTAGATCCTCTTCAGTCCAATACACTGTAGTTGATGGGAACAGATGCCAGTGCTATTTGCCCTGTGTATGACATTGGGAGCGCAACAGTCACTCTTCTTACCAGAAAACAACTCTTGCTCGTAGGACCAGAAACTGCATGTGATTCAACTCCATTTAGGACTGTGAAACAAATGCTAGCTCGCCTTATAAGAAACACACTCTGCTTTTGAGAAAAGAGCACTCTCCTAATCTACTGTGTTTCCTATGGGTTCGAACAGTGAGCTAGCTCAGAACAAAAGAACTGTGCTTCCTACACACACGGGCCATATCTAGTTTAACTCCGCTTAGGAAACTGACAAGAACAGTAGCTCCTCTTCAGTCCAATGCACTGTACTTGCTGGGAACAGACGTGAGAGCTATTTGCACTGATTATGGCAATGGGAGCGCAATAGTGACTCTTCTTACCAGTTAACATCTCTTGCTCGTAGGACCAGAAACTGCATGGGATTCAACTCCATTTCAGACTTGGAAACAAGCACTAGTTCGCCTTACAAGAAACACACTCTGCTTTTGAGAAAAGAGCACTCTTCTACTCTACTGTGTTTCCTATGGTGTCCGAACAGTCAGTTTGCTCAGAACAAAAGAACTGTGCTTCCTACACACAGGGGCCATATCTAGTTCAACTCTGCTTAGGAAACTGACAAGAACAGTAGCTCCTCTTCAGTCCAATACACTGTACTTGATGGGAGCAGACGCGAGTCCTCTTTGCACTGTTTGTGGCAATGGGAGCACAATAGTGACTTTCCTTACCAGAAAACAACTCTAGCTTGTAGGACCAAAAACTGCATGTGATCCAACTCCATTTAGGACTGGGAAACAAACGCTAGCTCGCCTTACAAGAAACACACTCTGCTTTTGAGAAAAGAGCACTCTTCTTCTCTACTTTGTTTCCTATAGGGCCAAAACAGTGAGCTTGCTCAGAACAAAAGAACTGTGCTTCCTACAAACACAGCCATATCTAGTTCAATTCTGCTTAGGAAACTGACAAGAACAGTAGATCCTCTTCAGTCCAATACACTGTACATGCTGGGAACAGACGCCAGTGCTATTTGCCCTGTGTATGACAATGGGAGCGCAATAGTGACTCTTCTTACCAGAAAACAACTCTTGCTCGTAGGACCAGAAACTGCATGTGATTCAACTCCATTTAGGACTGGGAAACAAATGCTAGCTTGCCTTACAAGAAACACACTCTGCTTTTGAGAAAAGAGCACTCTTCTACTCTACTCTGTTTCCTATGTGTTCGATCAGTGAGCTTACAGTACAAATGAACTGTGCTTCCTACACACACGGCCATATCTAGTTCAATTCTGCTTAGGAAACTGACAAGAACAGTAGCTCCTCTTCAGTCCAATACACTGCACATGCTGGGAACAGACGCCAGTGCTTTTTGCCCTGTGTATGACAATGGGAGTGCAATAGTGACTCTTCTTACCAGAAAACAACTCTTGCTCGTAGGACCAGAAACTGCATGTGATTCAACTCCATTTAGGACTGGGAAACAAATACTAGCTCGCCTTACAAGAAATACACTACGCTTCTCAGAAAAGAGCACTCTTCTACTCTACTGTGTTTCCTATAGGGCCAGAATAGTGAGCTTGCTCAGAACAAAAGAACTGTGCTTCCTACACACACGGGCCATATCTAGTTTAACTCCGCTTAGGAAACTGACAAGAACAGCAGCTCCTCTTCAGTCCAATACACTGTACTTGCTGGGAACAACGCGAGAGATATTTGCACTGTATATGGCAATGGGAGGGCAATAGTGACTCTTCTTACCAGTTAACATCTCTTGCTCGTAGGACCAGAAACTGCATGGGATTCAACTCCATTTCTGACTGTGAAACAAGCACTAGTTCGCCTTACAAGAAACACACTCTGCTTTGAGAAAAGAGCACTCTTCTACTCTACTGTGTTTCCTATCTGGTCCGAACAGTCAGCTTGCTCAGAACAAAAGAACTGTGCTTCCTACACACAGGGGCCATATCTAGTTCAACTCTGCTTAGGAAACTGACAAGAACAGTAGCTCCTCTTAAGTCCAATACACTGTACTTGATGGGCCAGCGGCGAGTGCTATTTGCACTGTGTATGGCAATGGGAGCGCAATAGTGACTTTCCTTACCAGAAAACAACTCTTGCTCGTAGGATCAAAAACTGCATGGGATTCAACTCCATTTAGGACTTGGAAACAAACGCTAGCTCGCCTTACAAGAAACACACTCTGCTTTTGAGAAAAGAGCACTCTTCTACTCTACTGTGTTTCCTATAGGGCCAAAACAGTGAGCTTGCTCAGAACAAAAGAACTGTGCTTCCTACACACAAGGCCATATTTAGTTCAATTCTGCTTAGGAAACTGACAAGAACAGTAGATCCTCTTCAGTCCAATACACTGTACATGCTGGGAACAGACGCCAGTGCTATTTGCCCTGTGTATGACAATGGGAGCGCAACAGTGACTCTTCTTACCAGAAAACAACTCTTGGTCGTAGGACCAGAAACTGCATGTGATTCAACTCCTTTTAGGACTGGGAAACAAATGCTAGATAGCCTTACAAGAAACACACTCTGCTTTTGAGAAAAGAGCACTCTTCTACTCTACTCTGTTTCCTATGTGTTCGATCAGTGAGCTTACAGTACAAAAGAACTGTGCTTCCTACACACAGGGGCCATATCTAGTTCAACTCTGCTTAGGAAACTGACAAGAACAGTAGCTCCTCTTCAGTCCAATACACTGTACTTGATGGGAACAGACGCGAGTCCTCTTTGCACTGTGTGTGGCAATGGGAGCGCAATAGTGACTTTCCTTACCAGAAAACAACTCTAGCTCGTAGGACCAAAAACTGCATGTGATTCAACTCCATTTAGGACTGGGAAACAAACGCTAGCTCGCCTTACAAGAAACACACTCTGCTTTTGAGAAAAGAGCACTCTTCTACTCTACTGTGTTTCCTATAGCGCCAAAAGAGTGAGCTTGCTCAGAACAAAAGAACTGTGCTTCCTACACACACGGGCCATATCTAGTTTAACTCCACTTAGGAAACTGACAAGAACAGTAGCTCCTCTTCAGTCCAATACACTGTACTTGCTGGGAACAGACACGAGAGCTATTTGCACTGTATATGGCAATGGGAGCACAATAGTGACTCTTCTTACCAGTTAACATCTCTTGCTCGTAGGACCAGAAACTGCATGGGATTCAACTCCATTTCAGACTGGGAAACAAGCACTAGTTCGCCTTACAAGAAACACACTCTGCTTTTGAGAAAAGAGCACTCTTCTACTCTACTGTGTTTCCTATGGTGTCCGAACAGTCAGTTTGCTCAGAACAAAAGAACTGTGCTTCCTACACACAGGGGCCATATCTAGTTCAACTCTGCTTAGGAAACTGACAGGAACAATAGCTCCTCTTCAGTCCAATACACTGTACTTGATGGGAGCAGACACGAGTCCTCTTTGCACTGTTTGTGGCAATGGGAGCACAATAGTGACTTTCCTTACCAGAAAACAACTCTAGCTTGTAGAACCAAAAACTTCATGTGATTCAACTCCATTTAGGACTGGGAAACAAACGCTAGCTCGCCTTACAAGTAACACACTCTGCTTTTGAGAAAAGAGCACTCTTCTACTCTACTGTGTTTCCTATAGGGCCAAAACAGTGAACTTGCTCAGAACAAAAGAACTGTGCTTCCTACAAACACGGCCATATCTAGTTCAATTCTGCCTAGGAAACTGACAAGAACAGTAGCTCCTCTTCATTCCAATACACTGTACATGCATGGGTCATTGCTAGTGCTATTTGCAATGTGTATGACAATGGGACCGCAATAGTGACTCTTCTTACCAGAAAACATCTCTTGCTCATAGGACCACAAACTGCATGTGATTCAACTCCATTTAGGACTGCAAAACAAACGCTATCTCGCCTTACAAGAAACACACTCTGCTTTTGAGAAAAGAGCACTCTTCTACTATACTGTGTTTCCTTTGTGGTCCAAACAGTGAGCTTGCTCAGAACAAAAGAACTGTGCTTCCTACACACACGGGCTATATCTAGTTCAACTCTGCTTAGGAAACTGACAAGAACAGTAGCTCCTCTTCAGTCCAATACACTGTACATGCTGGGAACAGACGCCAGTGCTATTTGCCCTGTGTATGATAATGGGAGCGCAATAGTGACTCTTCTTACCAGAAAACAACTCTTGCTCGTAGGACCAGACACTGCATGTGATTCAACTCCATTTATAACTGGGAAACAAATGCTAGATCGCCTTACAAGAAACACACTCTGCTTTTGAGAAAAGAGCACTCTTCTACTCTACTGTGTTTCCTATACGGCCAGATAGTGAGATTGCTCAGAACAAAAGAACTGTGCTTCCTACACACAGGGGCCATATCTAGTTCAACTCTGCTTAGGAAACTGACAAGAACAGTAGCTCATCTTCAGTCCAATACAGTGTACTTGCTAGGAACAGATGCGAGTGTATTTGCACTAAGTATGGCAATGGGAGCTCAATAGTGACTTTCCTTACCAGAAAACAACTCTAGCACATAGTACCAAAAACTGCATGTGATTCAACTCCATTTAGGACTGCAAAACAAACGCTAGCTCGCCTTACCAGAAACACACTCTGCTTTTGAGAAAAGAGCACTCTTCTACTCTACTGTGTTTCCTACAGTGCCAAAACAGTGAGCTTGCTCAGAACAAAAGAACTGTGCTTCCTACACACACGGCCATATCTAGTTCAATTCTGCTTAGGAAACTGACAAGAACAGTAGATCCTCTTCCGTCCCATACAGTGTACTTGCTGGGAACAGACGACAGTGCTATTTGCCCTGTGTATGACAATGGGAGCACAATAGTGACTCTTCTTACCAGAAAAAAACTCTTGCTCTTAGGACCAGAAACTGCATGTGATTCAACTCCATTTAGGACTGGGAAACAAACGCTAGCTCGCTTTACAAGAAAAACACTCTGCTTTTGAGAAAAGAGCAGTCTTCTACTCTACTGTGTTTCCTATAGGGCCAGAATAGTGAGCTTGCTCAGAACAAAAGTACTGTGCTTCCTACACTCACGGGCTATATCTAGTTCAACTCTGCTTAGGAAACTGACAAGAACAGTAGCTCCTCTTCAGTCCAATACACTGTACATGCTGGGAACAGACGCCAGTGCTATTTGCCCTGTGTATGATAATGGGAGCGCAATAGTGACTTTTCTTACCAGAAAACAACTCTTGCTGGTAGGATTAGAAACTGCATGTGATTCAACTCCATTTATAACTGGGAAAAAACGCTAGCTCCCCTTACAATAAACACACTCTGCTTTTGAGAAAAGAGCACTCTTCTACTCTACAGTGATTCCTATGGGGTCTGAACAGTGAGCTTGCTCAGAACAAAAGAACTGTGCTTCCTACACACACGGGCCATATCCAGTTCAATTCTGCTTAGGAAACTGACAAGAACAGTAGATCCTCTTCAGTCCAATACACTGTACATGCATGGGACATTGCTGGTGCTATTTGCAATGTGTATGACAATGGGACCGCAATAGTGACTCTTCTTACCAGAAAACATCTCTTGCTCATAGGACCACAAACTGCATGTGATTCAACTCCATTTAGGACTGCGAAACAAACGCTAGCTCGCCTTACAAGAAACACACTCTGCTTTTGAGAAAAGAGCACTCTTCTACTCTACTGTGTTTCCTTTGGGGTCCAAACAGTGAGCTTGCTCAGAACAAAAGAACTGTGCTTCCTACACACACGGGCTATATCTAGTTCAACTCTGCTTAGGAAACTGACAAGAACAGTAGCTCCTCTTCAGTCCAATACACTGTACTTGCTGGGAACAGACGCCAGTGCTATTTGCCCTGTGTATGACAATGGGAGTTCAATAGTGACTCTTCATCCAGAAAAAAAACTCTTGCACGTAGGACCAGAAACTGCATGTGATTCAACTCCATTTAGGACTGCGCAACAAACGCTAGCTTGCCTATAAGAAAACCACTCTGCTTTTGAGAAAAGGGCACTCTTCTACTCTAATGTGTTTCCTATGGGTTCGATCAGTGAGCTTACAGTACAAAAGAACTGTGCTTTCTACACACACGGGCCATATCTAGTTCAACTCTGCTTAGGAAACTGACAAGAACAGTAGCTCCTCTTCAGTCCAATACACTGTACTTGATGGGAACAGACGCGAGTCCTCTTTGCACTGTGTGTGGCAATGGCAGCGCAATAGTGATTTTCCTTACCAGAAAACAACTCTTGCTCGTAGTATCAAAAACTGCATGTGATTCAACTCCATTTAGGACTGGGAAACAAACGCTAGCTCCCCTTACAAGAAACACACTCTGCTTTTGAGAAAAGATCACTCTTCTACTCTACTGTGTTTCCTATAGGGCCAGAACAGTGAGCTTACTCAGAACAAAAGAACTGTGCTTCCTACACACACGGCCATATCTAGTTCAATTTTGCTTAGGAAACTAACAAGAACAGTAGATCCTCTTCAGTCCCATACACTATACTTGCTGGGAACAGACGCGAGTGCTATTTGCACTGTATATGGCAATGGGAGCGAAATAGTGACTCTTCTTACCAAAAACAACTCTTGCTCGTAGGACCAGAAACTGCATGTGATTCAACTCCTTTTAGGACGGGAAACAAACGCTGGCTCATCTTACAAGAAACACTCTCTGCTTTTGAGAAAAGAGTACTCTTCTACTCTACTGTATTTCCTATAAGACCAGAATAGTGAGCTTGCTCCGAACAAAAGAACTGTGCTTCCTACACACACGGGCTATATCTAGTTCAACTCTGTTTAGGAAACTGACAAGAACAGTAGCTCCTCTTCAGTCCAATACACTGTACTTGGTGGGAACAGACGCCAGTGCTATTTGCCCTGTGTATGACAATGGGAGCTCAATAGTGACTCTTCTTACCAGAAAAAAACTCTTGCTCGTAGGACCAGAAACTGTATGTAATTCAACTCCATTTAGGACTGCGAAACAAACGCCAGCTCGCCTTACAAGAAACACACTCTGCTTTTGAGAAAAGAGCACTCTTCTACTCTACAGTGTTTCCTATGGGGTCTGAACAGTGAGCTTGCTCAGAACAAAAGAACTTTGCTTCCTACACACACGGGCCATATCTAGCTCAACTCTACTTAGGAAACTGACAAGAACAGTAGCTCCTCTTCAGTCCAATACATTGTACTTGCTGGGAACGGACGCGAGTGCTATTTGCACTGTTTATGTCAATGGGAGCGCAATAGTGACTTTCCATACCAAAAAAGAACTCAAGCTCGTAGGACCAAAAACTGCCTGTGATTCAACTCCATTTAGGACTGGGAACCAAACGCTAGCTCGCCTTACCAGAAGCATACTCTGCTTTTGAGAAAAGAGCACTCTTCTACTCTACTGTGTTTCCTATAGGGCCAGAATAGTGAGCTTGCTCAGAACAAAAGAACTGTGCTTCCTACACACAGGGGCCATATCTAGTTCAACTCTGCTTAGGAAACTGAGAAGAACAGTAGTTCATCTTCAGTCCAATACAGTGTACTTGCTGGGAACAGATGCGAGTGCTATTTGCACTATGTATGGCAATGGGAGCTCAATAGTGACTTTCCTTACAACAAAACAACTCTAGTTCGTAGGACCAAAAACTGCATGTGATTCAACTCCATTTAGGACTGGGAAACAAACGCTAGCTCGCCTTAGAAGAAACACACTCTGCTTTTGAGAAAAGAGCAATCTTCTACTCTACTGTGTTTCCTACAGGGCCAAAACAGTGAGCTTGCTCAGAACAAAAGAACTGTGCTTCCTACACACACGGCCATATCTAGTTAAATTCTGCTTAGGAAACTGACAAGAACAGTAGATCCTCTTCCGACCCATACACTGTACTTGCTGGGAACAGACGCCAGTGCTATTTGCCCTGTGTATGACAATGGAAGTGCAATAGTGACTCTTCTTACCAGAAAACAACTCTTGCTCTTAGGACCAGAAACTGCATGTGATTCAACTCCATTTCTGACTGGGAAACAAATGCTAGCTCGCTTTACAAGAAAAACACTCTGCTTTTGAGAAAAGAGCAGTCTTCTACTGTACTGTGTTTCCTATAGGGCCAGAATAATGAGCTTGCTCAGAACAAAAGAACTGTGCTTCCTACACTCACAGGCTATATCTAGTCCAACTCTGCTTAGGAAACTGAAAAGAACAGTAGCTCCTCTTCAATCCAATACACTGTACATGCTGGGAACAGACGAAAGTGCTATATTCCCTGTTTATGATAATGGGAGCGTAATAGTGACTCTTCTTAACAGAAAACAACTCTTGCTCGTAGGACCAGAAACTGCATGTGATTCAACTCCATTTAGGACTGCGAAACAAACGCTAGCTCGCCTTACAAGAAACACACTCTGCTTTTGAGAAAAGAGCACTCTTCTATCTATAGTGATTCCTATCGGGTCTGAACAGTGAGCTTGCTCAGAACAAAAGAACTGTGCTTCCTACACACACGGGCCATATCCAGTTCAATTCTGCTTAGGAAACTGACAAGAACAGTAGCTCCTCTTCAGTCCAATACACTGTACATGCATGGGACAGAAGCTAGTGCTATTTGCAATGTGTATGACAATGGGACCGCAATAGTGACTCTTCTTACCAGAAAACATCTCTTGCTCATAGGACCACAAACTGCATGTGATTCAACTCCATTTAGGACTGCGAAACAAACGCTAGCTCGCCTTACAAGAAACACCCTCTGCTTTTGAGAAAAGAGCACTCTTCTACTCTACTGTGTTTCCTTTGGGGTCCAAACAGTGAGCTTGCTCAGAACAAAAGAACTGTGCTTCCTACACACACGGGCTATATCTAGTTCAACTCTGCTTAGGAAACTGACAAGAACAGTAGCTCCCCTTCAGTCCAATTCACTGTACTTGCTGGGAACAGACGCCAGTGCTATTTGCCCTGTGTATGACAATGGGAGTTCAATAGTGACTCTTCTTCCAGAAAAAAAACTCTTGCTCATAGGACAAGAAACTGCATGTGATTCAACTCCATTTAGGACTGCTAAACAAACGCTAGCTCGCCTTACAAGAAACACACTCTGCTTTTGAGAAAAGAACACTCTTCTACTCTACTGTGTTTCCTATAGGGCCAGAATAGTGAGCTTGCTCAGAACAAAAGAACTGTGCTTCCTACACACAGGGGCCATATCTAGTTCAACTCTGCTTAGGACTGAGAAGAACAGTAGCTCATCTTCAGTCCAATACAGTGTACTTGCTGGGAACAGATGCTAGTGCTATTTGCACTATGTATGGCAATGGGAGCTCAATAGTGACTTTTCTTACCAGAAAACAACTCTAGCTCGTAGGACCAAAATCTGCATGTGATTCAACTCCATTTAGGACTGGGAAACAAACGCTAGCTCGCCTTACAAGAAACACACTCTGCTTTGGAGAAAAGAGCACTCTTCTACTCTACTGTATTTCCTACAGGGCCAAAACAGTGAGCTTGCTCAGAACAAAAGAACTGTGCTTCCTACACACACGGCCATATCTAGTTCAATTCTGCTTAGGAAACTGACAAGAACAGTAGATCCTCTTCCGTCCCATACACTGTATATGCTGGGAACAGACGCCAGTGCTATTTGTCCTGTGTATGACAATGGGAGCACAACAGTGACTCTTCTTACCAGAAAACAACTCTTGCTCGTAGGACCAGAAACTGCATGTGATTCAACTCCATTTAGGACTGGGAAACAAACGCTAGCTCGCTTTACAAGAAAAACACTCTGCTTTTGAGAAAAGAGCAGTCTTCTACTCTACTGTGTTTCCTATAGTGCCAGAATAGTTAGCTTGCTCAGAACAAAAGAACTGTAATTCCTACACACACGGGCTATATCTAGTACAACTCTGCTTAGGAAACTGACAAGAACAGTAGCTCCTCTTCAGTCCAATACACTGTACATGCTGGGAACAGACGCCAGTGCTATTTGCCCTGTGTATGACAATGGGAATGCAATAGTGACTCTTCTTACCAGAAAACAACTCTTGCTCGTAGGACCAGAAACTGCATGTGATTCAACTCCATTTATAACTGGGAAACAAACGCTAGCTCACCTTACAATAAACACACTCTGCTAATGAGAAAAGAGCACTCTTCTAGTCTAATGTGTTTTTTGTAAGGCCAGAATAGTGAGCTTGCTCAGAACAAAAGAACTGTGCTTCCTACACACACCGACTATATCTAGTTCAACTCTGCTTAGGAAAATGACAAGAACAGTAGATCCTCTTCAGTCCAATACACTGTACATGCTGGGAACAGACGCCAGTGCTATTTGCCCTGTGTATGATAATGGGAGCGCAATAATGACTCTTCTTACCAGAAAACAACTCTTGCTCGTAGAACCAGAAACTGCATGTGATTCAACTCCATTTAGGACTGGGAAACAAATGCTAGCTCGCCTTACAAGAAACACACTCTGCTTTTGAGAAAAGAGCACTCTTCTACTCTACTCTGTTTCCTATGGGTTCGATCAGTGAGCTTACAGTACAAAAGAACTGGGCTTCCTACACACACGGGCCATATCTAGTTCAACTCTGCTTAGGAAACTGACAAGAACAGTAGCTCCCCTTCAGTCCAATACACTGTACTTGATGGGAACAGACGCGAGTCCTCTTTGCACTGTGTGTGGCAATGGGAGCGCAATAGTGTCTTTCCTTACCAGAAAACAACTCTAGCTCGTAGGACCAAAAACTGCATGTGATTCAACTCCATTTAGGACTGGGAAAAAAATGCTAGCTCGCCTTACAAGAAACACACTCTGATTTTGATAAAAGAGCACTCTTCTACTCTACTGTGTTTCCTACAGGGCCAAAACAGAGAGCTTGCTCAGAACAAAAGAACTGTGCTTCCTACACACACGGCCATATCTAGTTCAATTCTGCTTAGGAAACTGACAAGAACAGTAGATCCTCTTCCGTCCCATACACTGTACTTGCTGGGAACAGACGCCAGTGCTATTTGCCCTGTGTATGACAATGGGAGCACAATAGTGACTCTTCTTACCAGAAAACAACTCTTGCTCTTAGGAACAGAAACTGCATGTGATTCAACTCCATTTAGGACTGGGAATCAAACGCTAGCTCGCTTTATAAGAAAAACACTCTGCTTTTGAGAAAAAAGCACTCTTCTACTCTACTGTGTTTCCTATAGGGTCAGAATAGTGAGCTTGCTCAGAACAAAAGAACTGTGCTTCCTACACACACAGGCTATATCTAGTTCAACTCTTCTTAGGAAACTGACAAGAACAGTAGCTCCTCTTCAGTCCAATACACTGTACATGCTGGGAACAGACGCCAGTGCTATTTGCCCTGTGTATGATAATGGGAGCGCAATACTGACTCTACCTACCAGAAAACAACTCTTGCTCGTAGGACCAGACACTCCATGTGACTCAACTCCATTTATAACTTGGAAACAAACGCTAGCTCGCCTTACAATAAACACACTCTGCTTTTGAGAAAAGAGCACTCTTCTTGTATAATGTGTTTTTTGTAAGGCCAGAACAGTGAGCTTACTCAGAACAAAAGAACTGTGCTTCCTACACACACGGCCATATCTAGTTCACTTTTGCTTAGGAAACTAACAAGAACAGTAGAACCTCTTCAGTCCCATACACTATACTTGCTGGGAACAAACGCGAGTGCTATTTGCACTGTATATGGCAATGGGAGCGAAATAGTGACTCTTCTTTCCAAAAACAACTCTTGCTCGTAGGACCAGAAACTGCATGTGATTCAACTCCATTTAGGACTGGGAAACAAATGCTAACTCGCCTTACAAGAAACACACTCTGCTTCTCAGAAAAGAGCACTCTTCTACTCTACTGTGTTTCCTATAGGGCCAGAATAGTGAGGTTTCTCAGAACAAAAGAACTGTGCTTCCTACACACACGGGCCATATCTAGTTTAACTCCACTTAGGAAACTGACAAGAACAGTAGCTCCTCTTCAGTCCAATACACTGCACTTGCTGGGAACAACGCGAGAGCTATTTGCACTGTATATGGCATGGGAGGGCAATAGTGACTCTTCTTACCAGTTAACATCTCTTGCTCGTAGGACCAGAAACTGCATGGGATTCAACTCCATTTCAGACTGGGAAACAAGCACTAGTTCGCCTTAGAAGAAACACACTCTGCTTTGAGAAAAGAGCACTCTTCTACGCTACTGTGTTTCCCATGGGGTCCGAACAGTCAGCTTGCTCAGAAAAAAAGAACTTTGCTTCCTACACACAGGGGCCATATCTAGTTCAACTCTGCTTAGGAAACTGACAAGAACAGTAGCTCCTCTTCAGTCCAATACACTGTACTTAATGGGAACAGACGCGAGTCCTCTTTGCACTGTGTGTGGCAATGGGAGCGCAATAGTGACTTTCCTTACCAGAAAACAACTCTAGCTCTTAGGACCAAAAACTGCATGTGATTAAACTCCATTTAGGACTGGGAAACAAACGCTAGCTCGCCTTACAAGAAACACACTCTGCTTTTGAGAAAAGAGCACTCTTCCACTCTACTGTGTTTCCTATAGGGCCAGAATAGTGAGCTTGCTCAGAACAAAAGTACTGTGCTTCCTACACACTCGGGCAATATCTAGGTCAATTCTGCTTATGAAACTGACAAGAACAGTAGCTCCTCTTCAGTCCAATACACTGTGCTTGCTGGGAACAGAGGCGAGTTCTATTTGCACTGTGTATGGCAATGGGAGCGCAATAGTGACTTTCCTTACCAGAAAACAACTCTTGCTCGTAGGATCAAAAACTGCATGTGATTCAACTCCATTTAGGACTGGGAAACAAACGCTAGCTCGCCTTACAAGAAACACACTCTGCTTTTGAGAAAAGATCACTCTTCTACTCTACTGTGTTTTCTATAGGGCCAGAACAGTGAGCTTGCTCAGAACAAAAGAACTGTGCTTCCTACACACATGGCCATATCTAGTTCAATTCTGCTTAGGA